>NC_056701.1:2647165-2652165 GCF_018831695.1 Puntigrus tetrazona
GTATTTTGACTAATTAAAAATATGATTCAATTTTTTTTTTTTTTTTTACTAAAATGACGATAAAATGGCTTAATGTGGGTGTTTTGGTTTAATAACTTAAATTTAAAAATACTCGAATGAAAAAGCAAGCACTATATTCGCATAAAAACGCGTTTTTGTCAATATCCTACGGATGATTTTGCAGTAAACCACATCACACAAACCGACGACGGCTATTGTCTGAATGACGGCCGGTCCTCCAATCAAACGCCGGGACCCGCTGTCCTCCGCCCAATCAGGTGGCGCGTCGCCGCGGTGGGCGGGGCTTCGTGGGCTGGTCTAAAGGGCCGCTCCGCTGCGCTCGGATTTCAGCTGGTCCGGGCGGAGTCCATGCGGGATAAAGGACTTTAGGCGAATTCAGTCCAGCTGAAGCCTTTCTAACGCGGTTTAGCGAGCACATTACCCGCTCAACATGACTACGACGACCACCTTCCAAGGCATGGAGCCCGGTGCCAAAAACAGCTCCAGGTAAACGCATTTAAAGGGGTTTGTTGCGATCAGAAGCGAGACAAAAGAAGAGCTGGAGGTGATGATGATGGTGAGGATGATGATGGTGGCCTGATGGATGCATTGATTCCTCCTCCGATGCATGAACGCAAACGCGTCTTATCAGCCCGAATGCGGGGGTTTAATGGATTCGGGCTGATTTCACGTTTTCGTTTGGTCTGGATCAACCCAGACTGTCTGCCACCACCATCATCATCCTCTTCCTCCCGGCTGGGAAGGACTCATCCACCCTTATTCCGACGCGAGATCGGCTCCAGGCTCGTCGTGCGCGTGTGCTTTGGTGCGATGTCTGGTGTTTTGATGTGAACGGTGCCCGAACTTCACCCAGCATAAAGGAGCGAGGCTGGCAGGCTGCCACTGCCATCTCAAACCGGCTCGTTTGCTTTAAAGTTCATTTGCATTGTGCATTGCGTTGCTTCCATGAATGCATGCTTTTCTCGGCTGCTTAGTTGGGTTGTTGTTTTTTTTTTTTTTTATCAGTTATAATCCCAGTCATCTGACCGTTCAGTCTAACCTCGAGCTCTGGCCCAAAAATACACGCTCTATTGTCCTTAAAAGGTTTCTGGTACTAGGGTTGGAACAGATGCATTGAACTCGGTCCAGCCAGCCAGCGGAAGGTTTGCACGTCTGGCCAAAGGTCTACGCGATCCAAACTAACCGATTACTATTTATTCATCTATTTTTTTTTAGGTGCGTTTGTGTGTCCAGAGATGATCTCATCCCTAACTTTCAAAGGAGGGATGGAGACGCATTCGGGCGTTCGCGTGTCAGAGGCGATGCAGCGGCTTTTGTTTCCGCCCGACGCGCAGAGACGAGCTTGGGTCCTTTTAAACGAGGACCGCGGCGTTGTCTGGCGCGCTCGTCCCGACGCTTTCGGGTCTCGCTGCAACACGTTGCCGCCCTCGCCGCCTCCGAAGCCCGGTTTTAGCCTTTAAATCCCGCGTGTCTGGGGTTTCCCTCGGTGTCGAACGGCCAGAAATGTAGGTCAAGCCGAGAGCGGGCGTGTTTATTGGTCACTCGGTCTGATTTAGTGGTGTTTTCGCCATTCATCTAGGGTTTTTTTTTTTTTTTAATGCCATGTGTCTCCTGTGTCGGTTGGGTGGGGTCTCGAGCGAACGGCCTTCGTCTCTAATAAAGTCCCCTGATCTGATCCCGAGCTTTAGTCTGGTTAAGGCATTAGCTGTTTAACCAGTCCGTCCAGACGGCACTGGTCGGGTTTTTCTAATCGCCGCACCGTCGTTCGCTTTGACAAAAGGCGCAGAAAGTTGCTTTGGGATGGAGGCGACCCTGACAGCTGCCGGCGGGTGTCAGCTGCTCTGCTTCTGCTGAGGGAGGGGCGTCGAGGAAGCATCGATTAGGGCTTCCCCTCGACCGCATCAATCACGGGGCCGCTGCTTTTCACTCCACGCCCGCCCTCGTGGCTTTTTAATGAATCAACATATGTGCTGAATGAAAACCATCCAACGCTGGAATCTGCACTTGGTGTGTGTGCAGATGAGCTCTGCTCTGGTCAGCTGTGTGTGTGTGTGTGTGTGTGTGTGTGTGTGTGTGTGTGTGTGTGTGTGTCTTACAGCTCAGGGGTGGTTGATCTGGCCCAAGTCATTCGTTGTATGAGTCGCTTTACCTCACCGAAACAAGAGGTGTGTTTTATTGTTAAAGACGTAGAGGTCATGGGTGTGCGTGACTTTATGTCGCTTTGGATGGAAGTACCAGCCAAATGCATAAATGTGCATATTCAATGCAAAACGCTTTGTTTATTAAAATGGGAATTAATTTGACAAATTTTGCATATTTTATTGAACCGTTATGCTGCAAACTCGCGTTAGGCAATGGGAAAAAAACACATTTTCTGGGACGTTTTTCTCATTTCAAACCGGCAGCTGTGTATTTTAACGTTAAGAAATGAACACGCAGTTCGTTATTCTGAGATTTATGATGAAAGTGGGCTTCTCGGAAGAAGATGAAAAATGTCGAGCAAAATACTGTAGGAATGCACCGGCGGCAGGGTTGTTTGCTAATCGTAAAAGGCTAAACCCATGACTTGTCAATGACTCTCTTTTTCACGTCGCTTCCTTGTTCTGGCATGTAAACAATGTAAAACGGTCACTCTCTGCCGTTGCGTGGCGCGTGTGTCCTTCACGCAGCGTGCGCCGTTCCTTTCGCTCCTGTGTGTGACTGATTTGTTGGGCATTGTGTCTCGTAGGGTGTTGTGTCCTCCTGGAGGAGCCTCCAATATTTCCTTCGGTGCAGACGAGGAGAAGCCTGCGCGCAAAAACAAGATGGCCTCCAGTATCTTTGCTGAACCTGACGACCCTCATGCCCATCGGAGGAACAACCCACCAGGTGCAACACACACACACACACACACACACACACACACACACACACACACACACACACACACACACATCTCTGGTTTAAATTCTGCTTCTGGTCTGGATTTGGTTAGATTTTTAATACTTGCATTATTTAAATTCAGCATAGCATTGTCACCCTTACATGCTCGAGATGAAACACTGATTTTTACTGTTAATTATTATGAAAATTTAAAAAAATATTATTTGCTCAATCTTCTGCTTATCAAGGCTGCATTTATGCATTTATTAAATTGAATTAATAATTTTTTAACATTTCAAAAAAATTGTCTATATATATATATGTATGTATATATATATATATATATATATATATATATATGTATATATGTATGTATATATGTATGTATATATGTATGTATATGTATGTATATGTATATATGTATGTGTGTATATATATATATATGTATATGTGTGTATATATATATATATATATATATATATATATATAAAATGTGATTTAGAGCTGAGTTTTTAGCATCCTTACTCCAGTGTCACATGACCGT
Source organism: Puntigrus tetrazona (assembly GCF_018831695.1). Taxonomy (NCBI): domain Eukaryota; kingdom Metazoa; phylum Chordata; class Actinopteri; order Cypriniformes; family Cyprinidae; genus Puntigrus; species Puntigrus tetrazona. Next base: position 2,650,593 of record NC_056701.1, read on the forward strand.
TCAGAAATCATTTTAATATGATGATATGCTGCTGAAGAAACATTTCTGATCATTGTCAGTGTTGTTGAAATAAATCTTTGGTTATAGTTCATTATAGTAAAACAAAAAAACTTCTTCACAGAAGAGTAGTATCATTCATTTTTATCTTTTTATTGTTTCAGTAGGAAAATATGTAAAATGTGGTCGTCACTTAAGGTTTATAAAACGGAACCAGCATCTTTTTCTCCTCAATAAGTGATTTATTTATCTTTTTTTTTTTTTCCTCTTTAACACATTTGTTTTGTCCGATATACAGCATTGCAAACAGATGTAGCGTGCGGTGATGTTTAATTAGTCTTTGTAAGATTTTTCCAGGGTTAATAACACGCGCTTGACCACTGAGTGTCCGCATACCTTAGGCATGATGTCATTTCCTGGGCAAATATCCTGAGAGTCCAGTGATTCAGGAAGTGACTCATGATGTCGGGTAATGATGCGAGTGACATCATGATGAAGCATCCAGTCCAGAGAGTCCGTGTTACACGGCCGACAGAAATGTTGGCTTATAAGCTGAATTTTCTCAAATAATCTGACGCCGTTTGATGTTATTAGTCTAGCGACATGTCAAAACGCTTCTCCCGCGTGCTTCACGCGCTGCTCCAGATCCGTCACTTACCTAGGATGCTCCCTCAGAAGGGAGCAAGACGGCGAGGCACCTCGGCCTTCAGATGTTCCCGAGTTTGGCAGCGTCTTCGTTCTCTGGAAGAGAAGCGCTTGGCCCCCGCGCAAGCTCATATACGGATAAACGCTGGCGCGGGGATAATCTGAGCTTTGGTTCAGCGCTAATGCTTCGCTCAGGCAGGTGTCCTTCGTATATCTGGTTATTCTCTCTCTAAAGGCGTTCTCCTGGCTCTCGCCGGAGCGTTTGGGGCGTCTGGTTATTTTCCAGCCGTAACTCAAAGCTCAGATTCGGTAGCACGTAAAGCAGATACGAGTTAGCGGACCAAAAAAATGTCTTTTTGAGAGATTTGGCGCCATGAACGTCAAGCTCTTGGAGACTTGATACCGGCCTTCTGACTTCATGTGTGTACAGTATCCGCTGATTTCTAGCGTCGGTTTGATTGAATGAGCACAGGAAGTTCATCGTGTCGGCCAGAGGTGCCTGACGGGATGTCGTTGTGATTTGTCTATTGTTTTAGCTTTTTAAATTCGCTAATGGAGCACAACAGTCGGTTGTTCAAGTTAAAATCCCATTACGTTTTTCTCTATTAAAGCAAGACGACGCACAAATGCAACGAATGGATACGTTTGGTTCATTGCAGCACACTTGGGAGAATTGTTTTGTATTGCCGGAAATGTTACGTTTAAGTAAGCTAATGAAGCGCGCGCTAATTTGCAAACGCTTCCAGAAGATCTATCTGAACGCTGGAAAATTCCTGGTTTTATAGAGGTGAGGTTTTTACAGAAAGGGGTTTTGAGATCTCTTTATCCCTGCGGGAATCTGAAAATACTGTCAACCGTCAGGAAAAAGCCCCCCAAAAAGCATATTTTAGGAATAAAATGCGATTTTGTTTGACGTTTAGCGTATGAACAA
>NC_056701.1:2657165-2729665 GCF_018831695.1 Puntigrus tetrazona
CTTAAAAATTTAAGTATTATCATCTTCTCTATTTTATATATATATATATATATATATATGCATGCAGTAGTAGTTTGTACTTGTTGCATTATTAGTGTTAGCACAGTATGTCAAATTAAAGCATCTGCATTCATATTATGTAGAATATATTTGAGGCAGTGCAGATGTACATTAGCCGAAAGCTCCTCCTGTGAGTGTCTGCCGAGTCTCAGTGAGACGTTTCTGAGTCACGCACTTGTATCGAACACTTCCAGGAAGACCGATGGTCCCATCACCATAAAATGCAAATATACTGAGCTCAAACTCCATTAGAGAATGGGTCCGGATGTGCTGAGTGGGTCTGCGATCGTAGTTCTGAAGCGCCGCTGCTTTCACACGCGTACAGTATCGCCTCAGTACTAAAAAAAAAAGGTTTTGTGGAGCAATAGTTCTCTGTATGGTTTGGCTTCAGGATCCTTTACCATATAAAATCTGGGATAATTCACCAAAAAATGAAGTGTCATCTACTCTCATGTTTTTTTTTTTTTTTTTTTTTGCTATTGACATCAATGCATCTATACTCTTGGAAATGCAAAAGCTACAAAAGCTCTCACTGGGGAGATACACTTTTGTACCTATTAGGTTCATATATGTACTTTTTAAGGTGAAGGATGGAATGGACCTTTTGGCGAACAAACATGTATCTTTTGTAAAGGTACCGCCCCAGTGACAGTTTAGTATGAGGAAAAATACTAGAATAAAATTATTATAGAAGTCAATAGCTACCATAAACAGTTTTAGTACAAGCATTCTTCTAAACGTCATCTTTTCTACTCGCCAAACTCCTTCAGGTTTGGATTTGCTTGAGTGAACGATGACAGAATTTTCATTTTTGGGTGAACTGTCTCTTTAAGAGTCCGAGACGTCAAAAGGTTAAACGATAAAAGGTTAAACGATGAAATGTTAAAATCACCGTGAGCTGCACAGACCAAATGATACAAAATGTCTTCGGAGGTCTTTTTTGAATGGTGTCGCGCAGCAAATAATTGATAAACGATGCTCGCTCGCTTCAACTTGATCCGTTGGCTGTCACATACCGTTTTAATAATGTGTTGCACCTGTCGGACATGAATGACAAAAGCTAAATGCTATATTTTAGAAGCATGCACATGGTTAGTTGTAGCTTTTGTTTGTTTAAAAATGTAAAATGAAATTTGTTTTTAGAATGCATTTGTTGGGTTTTGTTACTTTTAAGTGTGTGTGTGATGGAGTATGTCACTAACGCTTGCCGCTCTGTGGTTGTGTTCTTCAGAGGAGGTCATGGAGCAGAAAGAAGAAGCCGCACAGCCTTCTGGGCCGTCTGCTGCCAACAACCCCTCCGGCCGGAGGAACCCACCTGGTGGTAAATCCAGTCTGATCCTGGGCTGAAACGGCCTTCACTGAACTTTCTTTGCTCTTTCGGTCTTTTTCCGTTTCCTTTTTTTTCTTTTCTTTTTTTAAAAGGAATTCCCCTTCCTTCACTCTTCTCGTGAGCCATGGAAATTTTTTGTCCTCCACCGTCTTTTCATTTTTTCTATTGCAAAAAAAAAAAAAAAAAAAAAGAAAGAAAGAAAAGAGAAGCGATCGTTGACAGAAGCACTTTATGTAAGAGGTCCGTTTCAGCCGCTCCTGCAGGAATAATGGCATGAGAGATTCAGATCGACTTTTAATCTGCCCTGGTGTAAATCATTAAAGGAAAAAGGACAAAAAAAAAAAAGATTTGTTGCGCGAAATTTCTAAGTACAAATAAAGATTGATATGAATTTCACTGTGTTTGTGTTTTGATTGGGGGTGTTATTGTCAAATCAAATCGTTTCATCATTTGCCAAAGAAGATGAATCTCTCCAAATTAACGAGGATGAACTACTAAAGACCACACAATCAGTCACCGTTCATATGTTTCAGTTTGTGCACGCTTTCTACCCTTAATTTGTCTCGGTGTATAAGAAGCCAGAGAGGAAGTGATGGTGAACGATTAGCGGTGACAAAAAAAAAATGAAAAGAGCACATATCTTCCTGACGAGCCGAGAACCACGGGAGCCGATGAGACTCAATCAACAGGTAAATTCATATAAAATCTGTTAATCTTCGCCCATGCAATACAGTGAGAGTATGAAGTATTTGATCCCTTGCTGATGTTGTTGGTTGACCTACTAATAAAGACATGATCATTCTATACTTTTAATGGTAGATGTATTCTAACATGGAGAGACAGAATATCAAAACGAAAATCCAGAAAATAACTTTAAAGAAAATATTTTAATTGATTTGTATTTCATTGAGGGAAATAAGTATTTGATCCCTCTAGCCAAAAGCACTTAATACTTGGTGGCACAGCCTTTGTTTGCAAGCACAGCGGACAGACATTTGTTGTAGTTAACCACAAGGTTAGCACACATATCTGGGGGAATTTTGGCCCATTCTTCTTTGCAGATCCTCTCTAAATCATTAAGGTTGGTGGGCTGTCGCTTGGCAACCCGGACCTTCAGCTCCCTCCATAGATTTTCGATTGGATTGAGGTCCTGAGACTGGCTGGGTCACTCCATGACCTTAATGTGGTTCTTCTTGAGCCACTCCTTTGTTGCCTTTGCTGTATGCTTCGGGTCGTTGTCATGTTGGAAGACCCAACCACGGTCCATTTTCAACTTCCTGGCAGAGGGGAGGAGGTTGTCCTTCAGGACTGCACAGTACATGGCTCCATCCATCTTCCCACTGATGCGGTGAAGTAGCCCTGTGCCCTTGGCAGAGAAACACCCCCAAAACATAATGCTTGCACCTCCATGCTTGACGGTGGGCACAGTGTTCCTGGGGTCATAGGCAGCATTTGTCTTCCTCCACACATGACGAGTAGAGATTAGGCCAACTAGTTCAATTTTGGTCTCGTCTGACCACAGAACCTTCTCCCAATCACTTTGTACATCTTTGAGGTGATCATTGGCATACTTTAGGCGGGCCTTCACATGTGCCTTCTTAAGTAGGGGTACCATTCGGGCACTGCAGGATTTTGCCAATTGTTTTCCTGGTGACTGTGGTCCCAGCTGCCTTGAGGTCATTCACTAACTCCCGCTGTGTGGTTGCAGGCTGATTTTTCACAGTTCTCATGATCATTGCCACCCCACGAGGTGAAATCTTCTGTGAAGCACAAGCCCGAGGTCTATTGATGGTCATGTTATACTTCTTAAATTTTCTCACAATTGCACCAATGGTTGTTACTTTAATACCCAGCATCTTGCTAATGTTTTTGTAGCCCATTCCAGATTTGTGCAGGTCAACAATCCTGTCTCTGAGGTCCTGAGAGAGTTCTTGGAGAGTTTGGAATCTGTCTGATTGTCTGATTCTGTGAACAGGTGTCTTTCACGCAGGTCATGAGTTAGGTGTCTTCAATTCAGGTAACAAGTTGATTGGGAGTGTCTAACTGGTCTGTGAAAGCCAGAACTCCTAATGCATACTAGGCGATCAAATACTTATTTTACTCAATGAAATACAAATCAATTAATATATATTCTTTAAAGTTGTTTTCTGGATTTTCTTTTTGATATTTTGTCTCTTCATGTTAGAATACATCTACCATTAAAAGTATAGAATGATCATGTCTTTATTAGTGGGCAAACCAACAAAATCAGCAAGGGATCAAATACTTTTTACTCTTACTGTATATACAGTGTATGTGTAAGAACTTCTGGAGACTCACTGTTCTGGACGATGTCCTGCATCTTCTTCCAGACTCTGAAGGACAGGTTGCCCAAGTATCGTGGAACATGGATCAAAGCTCCAGAAGGTGTCTTTGGATCCAGCTGTGATGAGATCTGGACTCTGGAAGAAGATTCAGGATCAGGACTGAAGTGGATTTGATTCAGAAGCAGAGAGACCAGAAACACCAGCAGATCACTCACCTTTCTATCGAGACCGGAAACTTCTGCAGAACAAACACACCATTTATCATCATCAACTCAATCAATTAATCAATGGATGATCTGAAATCAGACCTTCAGAAAGCAGACGTCATTGTCTTTCTAATGACGTTTCTCAAACTGCTGTTTAATCTGACGCTCTATGCTCTGCTTGAGACTGAAAAAAATTTTCAACTTTTTTTTCAACAGAATTATCAACAAAACACTCAGTCATCTGGTTTGTTTCATTTACATTTGTGGCCTAACAGTTTTACGGGTTTTTTAATAGCAGTTACTTATCCCAGCATTCGACAAACAAACTAGAAAACTAATTCAAGGAAAAATGTTACATAGAAGGTTCCTACCTACTTTTTTTTTAAATGAGACATCCTCGGTAAGCTATGCAACGTTATATGAAATGAGCAGGACATATTATTTCGTGGCAACGTCATATTAACTCGTGGGGATATCTCGTGGCCATGAGATGGTTTTGTTGACATGTTTTTCTTGTGGCGACGAGTTTAATGCATAAACAAACCTGCGTGCAAAGCTGACCAGAAATGGTGGGGTTTTCTTTTACAATTTACATAAAAATAATACATTAATTACTGATGGGAGATGATAGCACTTCTGTGTGATACATGTTTCTGGTAATTTACAGTAAAAAAAAAATAGTTGACTGTCATCTTAAAGCTTTCTTCCATCAGTTTTGTGCTGAAATGCACCCAAAGAACTCGCGGCCAAAATGGACTCTTGTTTTGACTTTCAGTTTAACGGACGCCATCTTTGATATTACATCGGTTACTGTCACTATGGTTACTGATAAGGAATACGGGGATGACTACTGTTCGTACAGAAAACGAACAAGATATTTCGAGATTCACACCTGTAAAATACGGTTGTCAACCCCACATACACATGACAACCGTGCTCTGCTACTGTGTGAACGTGGCCACAGATCACAAAGTCGTTTACACTCGACTTTACAAAAATCTGCTTTCCATAAGAAACTTTACTAAATACAAAAAATCGCTTTCACTTGTTAGATATTTGGGTATAAAAGCGCGAAATGCCAAGTAGTGCTCACCGCAGAACCTAATTTAATTTGGGACGCAATGGGCGGAGCTTGACCTAGTCTAGCCCCACCTCCCTGGACCTAATGGGAGGAGTTATTTTTAGCAATAGGGTTATGGCAAAGATTATAGAATACCCAAGACATGTCAGAAAAAAGGCTGGGTTTTGTTTTTCAGCAGAGGTAGCGAAGTAGATTACTTTGATGTAAAATTACAGACTTGAATATGCTTATGAAAGTGCAAGCAGGATACCTACGAAAAAAGTTAATGAGAGTAGCGCCAGTAATTGAAAAAAAGTTAGCTCCACCACTGGTCACTTCCTGGTCATAAAAGGCTGGCCTGATGCTAATAATGACACAGACAGTGCTGGGTAGATTACTTACAAACATTAGACCATTACTGATTCCAAATCGCATGGCAAAAAGTTACAAATTAATAAATTGCGAATAGGAATTTGTTACTATTGTTGTAAATAATATGTAATCATGTAGGCTAATTGCTAAAAAACTGTGGTCAGATTACAAGTATTTAATGTAATCTAATCACCACTAGGCCTATTAATGTTTGAAATCTGATTAGTAATCCAGATTACATGAAATCCAGCACTAGTGGGCATAATGGGACAAAATGTGACAGTATAACTATACCATTTATTTTCTCACCCGGTAAGTAAAAATAAAACTGTTTATTGTGAGACTAATCAAATTTGCATGCCCTCATTGGTGTGACATCATGTAAGTGGGCGGGGCAAATAGGACACAATAAGTTGATCCATTAATGCATCAGGTGAGGAAAATTTCAAAGGTCATACAATTATTATATTTGATACATAGCAAAAACCTTTAATGGAAATATGAATATGATACTGCTATACAATAAAAATTGCGTTGATATAATTTTTATATTTTCATTTACATTTTTCAATTTGGGTGAATGGGGCAATATGATTTAGGGTGATTGGGACAGTGCTTAAAGGCAAATAAATAAATAGTTTTTAATGAAGTTTTTTTACACTTCAGTGCAATTTTTCAATGGCTTTTAGACTTTTAGACTGGGATGGGGGAAGGATGGCTGAGATTAAACATGTTCAGTGAAATTTGGGGGTAAAAATGAAATGAAATAAGATAATTATAATAATTATTTCTCCTTAATTCGATAAAGAGAATTAAATGTGTTCAGTAAAAATTGAAATAATGAAATGTTGAAATTTGATGGAGAGAATAAAATTAAGTTTTATAAAAATTGGTTATAATAAACAGCTATAATCAGGTAGCCCTAATGATAAAAAAAAAAACTAGCCTATAAATAAATGATAATATTTGTTGCCCCATTTACCCAAAAATATTTTTTGTCTTAGTTTAAAGAAAAGTGTACTTCACACATCCTTTTTTTATAATATAATACTGTTTTTTTCGCAAATGGGTAGCTAACATTTTCAGTATTACAGAAATATATCACACAAAACTGTCCCATCCATCCATATATCCATTCACTACCGCTTATCCGGAGCCGGGTCGTGGGGGCAACAGTCTAAGCAGGGACACTAAGACTTCCCTCTCCCCAGACACTTCCTCCAGATCTTCCGGAGGAACGCCGAGGCACTCCCAGGCCAGCCGAGAGACATAGTCCCTCCAGTGTGTCCTAGGTCTTCCCCGGGGGCCTCCTCCCGGTGGGACATGCCCGGAACGCCTCCATTGGGAGGCGTCCGGGAGGCATCCGGAACAGATGCCCGAGCCACCTCAGCTGGCCTCTCTCGATGTGGAGGAGCAGCGGGTCTACTCCGAGCTCCTCCCGAGTGACTGAACTCCTCACCCTATCTCTAAGGGAGCGCTCAGCCACCTTACGGAGGAAACTCACTTCGGCCGCTTGTATCCGGGATCTCATCCTTTCAGTCATGACCCAAAGCTCAGGTGAGAGTATGAATGAAGATTGACCAGAAAATTGAGAAATCATAAATTCTTCACCATGACAGACTGGTACAGTGACCGCATTACTGCAGAAGCTTCACCGATCCGTCTTTCGACTTCTCGTTCCATCCTCCCCTCACTCGTGAACAAGACCCCAAGATACTGAAACTCCTCCACCTGAGGTAGGAACTCCCCACCAACCTGAAGGGGGCAAGCCACCCTTGTCCGACTGAGAACCATGGCCTCAGACTTGGAGGTGCTGATTCTCATCCCAGCCGCTTCACACTCAGCTGCAAACCACCCCAGCGCACACTGTAGGTCTTGGCCAGATGGAGCCAACAGGACAACATCATCCGCAAAAAGCAGAGACGCTATCCTGTGGTCACCAAACTGGACCCCCGGCTGTGCCTAGAAATCCTGTCCATAAAAATAATGAACAGGACCGGTGACAAAGGGCAGCCCTGTTGGAGACCAACATGCACTGGGAACAAGTCTGACTTAATGCCGGCAATGCGAACCAAGCTCCTGCTCTGATCATACAGGGACCGGACAGCCCTTAACAATGGCCCCCTTACCCCGTATTCCCAGAGCACCCCCCACAGGACACCACGAGGGACCCAGTCGAATGCCTTCTCCAAATCCACAAAACACATGTGGACTGGTTGGGTAAACTCCCAGGAGTTTACCCAACTCCCAGGAGTTTACTCCCTCTATACCCTCTTCAGTATCCTGAAGAGGGTATAGAGCTGGTCCAGTGTTCCACGTCCAGGACGAAACCCACATTGTTCGTCTTGAAGCTGAGGTTCAACTGTCCCAATCATCCTTAATTCACCCTATTGCTCTTAGGTTTAAGTGCTCACCGTGTGTCAGATTAGACTTGAGAATTTCAATACCTCTCTGGAAATAAAAACTGAATATAAAATTCAAGATGGAGTTTTCTAACTTTTATGTCTTCGTAGGCCTTCAGTCATTCAGCCACAGTTTATGCTAAATATAAGCAGTTAATGTGTTGTTCTATTTCTGATGCATTAAACATGCTTGTAAATGTTTCCCACAACAGAACAAACAAATCTAGAAACTATGGGAACTATTTGTTACGTGTGGAGTATTACATTCCTTGTGCAAAAATATATAAACAGGGGCCATTTATTCTGAAGTAAAATTAGACGTTTTACTAACATCCAACATCCCAGAATGGAGAAAAAGTGTTTGCTTCTTCTTATTTGCATGGTGGGATTGTAGCCTAATAATAAGGCTTTAGTAAGTTGCACAATTTCACCAAGAGATGTCAGTAAATCTCCACTGTAGTGCTTTTTATTAGGTTTTTAACAAGTGATGTTACAGTGCAGCAACATGTGCATATTATGCTATTATTTTACAGGATTAAGTGAACAATATAATTGTTTAAAAATATTTTAAAAGAAAAATGCTTCACTGAGGACTGGGACTGTGTGACTAAAACATTTAGGCTGCACTACATTTGCACAAGTTAATGAATTACACTGACGTTAGGCTATCAGCTTTGTAATATTTTTTTTTTTCTGTACAGAATTCTACAAGTATTTTACAAGTATTCATTATTTTTGGAACAATTAAAAGGCAACTATTGGTACCTGCGATGTATGATATGTTCACTTAATTTGCACTACTCAGTCCTGCTTTGGCTTTGTTTGGGGGAAAAAAAAATCTGGTCTTTAAGATTGTGAAATCTTTAAGATACATTAATCACTTAAAGAAATATGAAAGTGCGTCTGTAGTGCTAGATATCAGTCATGTGATCAGATCACAGCTGCACTGATACACAGTTCAACAGCACTGTTACCCATGATGAAAACAGGAAGATCCAGACCTACAGGTGAAATGATTACTGACTGTTGAACGGTAAGATCTTTAGAGAGGAAAATCCATAACACCAGAAGAAAGGTAAGACAGTGTCGGTGAAGGTGGTTGTGAATGTGTGTAGATGTGTGTTAGTTACAGGATCAAAGAAAGACACTGTTCCTCCGTCATAGTCCAGACACACTCTCACACGATCAAGATCCTGGTCAACACCAAAGCCAGCCCATTTATTTAGTCCGAACTGCACAGTCCAGACACCATCAGTAAGAGAAATGAAACCCTTCCTCTGGATTGATGCTGTAGTTACTCCAAGACTCCAGGAACGACTGTCTTTAACCTCCACGTCCCAGCTGTGTGTCCCTGAGTTAAAACCCTCTGAACCCACGACACAGTATGACTTGTCAAATCTCTCTGGATTATCGGGGAGCAGTTTGTCACTGCTGTATCTCACGCTGGTAAGATCTTCAGACAGGACGAGACGTGGATGAGCCGTGTTTGGATCCAGAACCACAGGAGCTGATGAGACACAATCAACAGGTAAATTCATATAAAATCTGTAAATCTTCGCCCATGCATTATATACAGTGTATGTGTAAGATCACAGATCCTCTCCAGACTCACTGTTCTGGACGAATGTCCTGCATCTTCTTCCAGACTCTGAAGGACAGGTTGCCCAAGTATCGTGGAACATGAATCAAAGCTCCAGAAGGTGTCTGTGGATCCGGCTGTGATGAGATCTGGACTCTGGAAGAAGATTCGGGATCAGGACTGAAGTGGATTTGATTCAGAAGCAGAGAGACCAGAAACACCAGCAGATCACTCACCTTTCCATCGAGAACGGAAACTTCTGCAGAACAAACACACCATTTATCATCAACAACTCAATCAATCAATCAATCAATCAATCAATCAATGGATGATCTGAAATCAGACCTTCAGAAAGCAGACATCATTGTCTTTCATCATCTCCTCTGTGTCTTTAATTGTGTGTGAAAGAGCTGAGATGTGTCTGTTGATCTCCTCCAGCTTCTCCTTCATCATCTTCTTCTTCTGCTCCTCTTCCTCCCTCAGTGCAGTGATCGTAGCTTCTTCTTCATCTCTGAGAAACCGATGAAGCTTCTCAAACTGCTGTTTAATCTGACTCTCTGTGTGATCAGCTTGAGACTGAAATCAGACCACATTCACTTCAATCATCAACACTTCACATCATTAATATCTGAGATACTACTACTACTGTTTGTCATTTAAATGATAAACTGGAATCTTTGTTTCATCACCTTGATGTATTGAATTGTTTCCTCAAACTCATCTTTCTTTTTTTCACTATGTTTACATTTCTCTTGAAAGGACTTAAGTGTGGTACTGAGCTCCTCCTAGAATTGAAGAAAACAAACAAACAAAAAAAAAAATATATATATATAAAAAACACCATACAGAGAATACAGTGATATGTTCGTGTGGCGCTGTAAAAAGGTTTGCCTGTATTTATCCAGATTTTTTTCCGTTTTTGTGTATATCCCATATGAAACAGTTTGAGCATTAGGAAATGAGGAAAAATTTGTAAAAACAAAATGCATTTTGTACTGATAATAATATTGAAACAATAAGTGCTTTGATGCAACCTGTGTTGTTAAAAGCACTATATAAATAAAAAATGATGAATTGATTGATTGATTGAATAAACGTCTCCAATTCCAACTGGGCTTGCGAGAAAATGTATTTGCCACTGCAGTTCCTACTTCCCTAAATATATGAAACTTCATAATAATGTTCAGCTGGACGAGACAAAACCTGTCCTGATTAAATAAATACTTTTTTTCTCAGCACAGTATGTGTCATGTGAAGTTGTGTGTGTAATATTGAGTGTGTAAATATCTGTATGACTGTTTATTGTTCTTCATTTTTCTTACCTTATACGATGAAACGGCTTCCCCGATGGGTCTGAATGTGTGACTGACGTGTTTCTGTGAATCTCTACACACTAAACACACCGGCTGTTTGTCCTCCAGACAGAAGAGCTTGAGTTTCTCTCGGTGTACACCACAGATCTCCTCAGATCCAGATGAATACCTCTCGTTTCTCTCCTTCAGGAGCGACTCGCACAAGTTTTTTAACACCAGATTAGGAGGAATTTCCTCTTTCGAGGATCTTCTCCTGCAGACGGGACACTCCTGAGTTTCCTTGGTTCTCCAGAACCGTTGAAGACACTCTTTGCAGAAACTGTGACTGCACGATAAAACAACAGGATCCTTGAAGATTTCACGGCACACGGGACACAAAACATCTTCCGATAGGGAAGCCATTTGAGCTCCACCTATCACTTACAAAAATCAGCTGTCTATTCAGAAACAAACGACTGAATAATTCTTCAGAGGGTTTATCTTCCTTCTTCACGTTTCTTTTTTAATCTTTCACAGACATAAAGAGCAGTCAGTATGACGAAAAAGAGAAATAAGTCAGTCTCTTCCTGTTCAACGTCTCAAAACGTTTGAGTTTGTTGAAAACAAACAGGTCAGACAGGAACATCAGGATTTCTTTAAGTTAAATGTTGAACAAAATGCATTCAGAATGAACTATAAATAATAATAAAAGACTCAAGATATTGGCAAGTGTTTTATTTATTTGTTGGCGAATGTTTGAAGCTCACAGCGTCTCTCATGATCAAATCTTTATCTAAATGATATCATGATTTCTTCACATGCTGAAGTCACAGTGTTTGGAGACAAATCCAGTTTCTGTCTCTATCACGTAGCACTACACACACTTTAACTTTACCACATATGCTGCACTGGCAGATTAAATCCCGCCTTCCAAACAAATGAGCCAATCACCAAATGGTAAAGTCAGAAAAAAAAAAGTAAAGCAGTAAAAATAACAGACTCAGCTGAGGAAACCTGTCCGTCCCTGGCAGCAGATTAATATCTAAATGACAATCATATGTGTTTTGTTGAACATTTAGTTGACAACTGGCTTATATAAGGAGCAGGTTGCATCTGCCATTTGAGTTATGTTGCAGAGCTATATTATTATAGTATATATTTTGAGTATATGTTTTTTAAATTTTGACTGCAATCAATCGACCCCCGTGAGATTTTGACTCTAGTCCTACTGAAACCAGTTGGATCCAGACGTACAGGTGTAACGTTTGCTAAATATTGCAGGGAAAGATCCTCAGAGTGTCAAGAGTGTAACACCAAATAAAAGGAAAGACGGTGTCGGTGAAGGAGGTTGTGATTGTGTGTAGATGTGTGTTAGTTACAGCATCAGAGAATGACACTGTTCCTCCGTCATAGTCCAGACACACTCTCACACGATCAAGATCCTGGTCAACAGGAAAACCAGATGGTTCATACAGTCCATACCAGACACTGTAGACATCATTAAAGAAATCATCTCCCTTCCTCTGGTTTGATGCTCTAGTTACTCCTACACTCCAGTACTGACTCCCTTTAACCTCTACGTCCCAGCAAAATGTTCCTGAATTAAAACCCTCTGAACCCAGAACACAGGAATAATAGTCAAATCTCTCTGGATTATCAGGAAGAGGTTGTTTGTCACCGCTGTATCTCACGCTGGTCAGATCTTCAGACAGGACGAGAAATGGATTTGCCGTGTTTGGATCCAGAATCACAGGAGCTGATGAGACACAATCAACATATCATAGTCATAATATTTTTAATGCTCTAAATAATGCAAAGATTTCTCTGGTCTTAAGAGGCTAAGGACAAATTTCCTGTTGATCAAATGTGACAGACGTCTTTAATTCTGTAAATATTCCCCATTTCATATATAAGAGCACAGATCTTCTGGAGACTCACTTTTCTGGACGATGTCCTGCATCTTCTTCCAGACTCTGAAGGACAGGTTGCCCAAGTATCGTGGAACATGAATCAAAGCTCCAGAAGGTGTCTGTGGATCCGGCTGTGATGAGATCTGGACTCTGGAAGAAGATTCAGGATCAGGACTGAAGTGGATTTGATTCAGAAGCAGAGAGACCAGAAACACCAGCAGATCACTCACCTTTCCATCGAGACCGGAAACTTCTGCAGAACAAACACACCATTTATCATCAACAACTCAATCAATCAATCAATCAATGATCTGAAATCAGACCTTCAGAAAGCTGACTTTATTGTCTTTCATCATCTCCTCCATGTCTTTGATTGTGTCTGAAAGAGCTGAGATGTGTCTGTTGATCTCCTCCAGCTTCTCCTTCATCATCTTCTTCTTCTGCTCCTCTTCCTCCCTCAGTGCAGTGATTGTAGCTTCTTCTTCATCTCTGAGAAACCGATGAAGCTCCTCAAACTGCTGTTTAATCTGACTCTCTGTGTGATCAGCTTGAGACTGAAATCAGACCACATTCACTTCAGTCACCACATGTACAGGGTGTTAAATGGATACGTGTCTTGAGCCACTATTCCACCTTCAGCCCAAATTGTTCTCTTTGCTTAACCTTTCAGTTCTGTGGATATTGGGCAAATGCAACTAGCTCCTGCTTAGGATCAGCACATGAGCCTGAACCAGCTCAAATCAGCAACATGCTTCAAAACATACCTAACCGGTAATATACCGTTATTTTTAACAAGGTAGTCTTAAACGTTAGTCATCTAATTCACCCTTTCTCTAAGAATGCTCATGGTTTTTCCAAGTCAGCCAAAAAAGGGTAAATTGGTCTAATTTGAATAAGACAGGAAAGATGCTACTCCAAGAATCCTGGCTTTTTTAACCTCCACCTCCCAGCAGTCCCCTTAGTTAACTAGTTCTTAAGACACAATCTTTACCTACAGGATATGTTGATGCAACTGGGCCCTATTTCATTTTCCACTGTGGGACTGTTAACAGAGCTCGTAATACAAGTCCTTCAGTCACTGCCTTGGTAATGCAAATGTTTACATATGTAAATAGCACCCAGGTTATAGAACATAATTACATATTTCTGTTTACTTAACCTCAAACGTGTTAGATTTCTTGGTCTCAATGTTCACTTTTACCTGACATGACACCCATAATTAAATATATATATATATATATATATATATATATATATATAAAATGTTTTTAAACATAACATAAAAAATAGTAATCATAATTGTGTATAGTGATCCAAATACTGTGTCATAGATCCTGTGATTAAAATGTGATTCTGTTTCCTCACCTTGATGTGTTGAACTGTTTTCTCAAACTCCTTTTTAATGTTTTATTTGTTATGAACTTTCTTACGCAAGGACTCCAGTGCTGTTTTGAGTTCCTCCTAGAATGAAGCAAAATGAACACCGGCTGCTGAGAGAATACAGTGGCATGATCATAAACCGTTGTGTTAGAAAAGCGTTTAAGTAACATGATAAAAATGCTAAGTGCATAAATGTGCAGATATGTTTTTTACACGTGACGCATTAATCTCACCTGATACGACGGAAGAACTCCACTGATGGGTCTGAATGTGTGATCGACATGTTGTTGTCCTCAAGATAGAAGAGTTCGAATTTTTCACCGTGTAAACTGCAAGGAGGTTCTTCGACAGGTATCGAATCCATTTCCACGAGCGAGTTTCATGAACAAGTGTGCACAAGCGTCGGCAATCCAAACATCACTTTCGCTTTCTATGTTTTCAACCAAAAAAATCTGAAGAAATCTTCCCAGAAATCTTCTTTGAGAGCTTTTGTTTCCATTTTACGCTTATCGCCGATTCCTGTTTGACTCTACCACGTGATGTTGTGCAGCAGGTCAGACAAGAACATCAGTTAATGAAACAAAATGTAATCACTTTATTTCCATGTTTATTTATTGTGTTATATTTGATGTGTGTTTGAAGATTCACAGAACAACTGACTTCTAAAGCATAAAATATGCTTCAAAACTGTTTTTCACCACAATGAATAATATTCATATTCAGTCTTTTTTTTTTTGTAATTTGTTTTTACTAATTTCACTAAATCGTACTTTGCCTCAGTTTGCAACAAAAATAAAATATTTTGGCATAGGTGTTTCATTTACTTGATTTTTAACATCTGAACTGTTGCATAAAAGCAATATGTCTGTGGTGCTGGATATCAGTCACTGAATGGTAAGATCCTCATATGAGAATAACTATGAAAGAATGGTAAGACGGTGTCTGTGAAGGTGGTTGTGATTGTGTGTAGATGTGTGTTAGTTACAGGATCAGAGAAAGACACTGTTCCTCCGTCATAGTCCAGACACACTCTCACACGATCAAGATCCTGTTTAACATTAAAGCCAGCCCATTTATACAGTCTATACTCCACACTCCAGAAATCAGAGTTAAAGAAATCACGCCCCTTTCTCTGGTTCGATGCTGTAGTTATTCCAAGACCCCAAGATAAACTTTCTTTAACCTCCACGTCCCAGCTGTGTGTCCCTGAGTTAAAACCCTCTGAACCCAGCACACAGCGATAGATGTCAAATCTCTCCGGATTATCAGGAAGCGGTTGACTGTACTCACTCCATCTCAGACAGCTCAGATCATCAGACAAGATGAGATCGGGATGAGCCGTGCTTGGGTCCAGAATTACAGGAGCTGATGAGACACAATCAACAAGTGCTTTTATTCTGATCTTCATGTAATGATCAAGAGTGCACCATACACAGACTGAATTATGAACAGTCAGTGTTTAACCCATTTAGGCCAACAACGCATGCAGTCAGCATTTTTCTTTAATGATGTGTAAAATCTTTAACAGTTTAATAATAGGGCGAACAACCTGGCTGGACATTTATTTTAAAATTAGCTCAATTTCACAATCTGCTCAATGGTTCAGTGTTTTCCTTATAATAGTTTTATATGGGAAACCACTTAACTTTGCACGTTGCCTATTATGCTGGCCTCATCTGCTTATTTGTCCAAAATATACATCAATAAGGTGTTTACTGAATTACATTTTACTGTCTGCATTTTACTACATTACTACTTATATGATAATAGTGATGTCGCGATATACCTGTATAGACGATAACTGATATTCAAATCATAAAATATCTAACATTGTGCTAATTTAGGGTGTCACTCTTATGATAACACACAACACGCAAATTATCTAGTGCTAGTGCCTGCTTGATTTCCTAGGTGGCAGTATTGCGCTTTAGGGGTGACAGCTGCTGAAAAAACAAGAAAAACATGCAACAAGCATGCAATGATCATGCCGTCCAAGCGGGAGAGTTGAGGCTTTGTCCACATACTGAAAAAAGTAAGCTTGTCTGTACAGAAGTTTTTCGACTTCAAAGAAGACAGCTCCTTCTCAATTGAAGTCTTCGCCTATATCCCTGCTCTGCATATTTTAACTTTAAAGGTAATTTGGACAAAACTGTCCTTCCCTTTTTTATCAGGTTAATCATACAAAGTGCAACAATTCATGACTATTACCTATTTGTGATTTTCAGTGTATGTGTAAGAGCACAGATCTTCTGGAGACTCACTGTTCTGGACGATGTCCTGCATCTTCTTCCAGACTCTGAAGGACAGGTTGCCCAAGTATCGTGGCACATGAATCAAAGCTCCAGAAGGTGTCTGTGGATCCAGCTGTGAGGAGATCTGGACTCTAGAAGAGGATTCAGGATCAGGACTGAAGTGGATTTGATTCAGAAGCAGAGAGACCAGAAACACCAGCAGATCACTCACCTTTCCATTGAGACCGGAAACTTCTGCAGAACAAACACACCATTTATCATCAACAACTCAATCAATCAATCAATCAATCAATCAATCAATCAATGATCTGAAATCAGACCTTCAGAAAGCAGACATCGTTGTCTTTCATCATCTCCTCCGTGTCTTTGATTGTGTCTGAAAGAGCTGAGATGTGTCTGTTGATCTCCTCCAGCTTCTCCTTCATCATCTTCTTCTTCTGCTCCTCTTCCTCCCTCAGTGCACTAATTGTAGCTTCTTCTTCATCTCTGAGAAACCGATGAAGCTTCTCAAACTGCTGTTTGATCTGATGCTCTGTGTGATCAGCTTGAGACTGAAATCAAATCACATTCACTTCTTTCATCTCAATATTAATTCAATGTTTTACATATCATGAAGTTGTTTTGTTTCCTCACCTTAATGTATTGAACTGTTTTCTCAAACTCTCTTGCAACATTTTTTTGGTCTTTAACTTTGTCTTGCAAGGATTTCAGTGCTGTTTTGAGATTCTCCTGAAATTTAAACATAAGAGATTTTTGTAGTATGCTTATGAATGTTATAAATAGTATCACATATTTGTGTGACAAATATCACAGACATTTTTTTGTGGTAAGTTCTATCCTCTGAAAATCTGTTACCTTATATGATGAAATTATTTCCCCGATGGGTCTGAATGTGTGACTGACGTGTTTCTGTGAATCTCTACACACTAAACACACCGGCTGTTCGTCCTCCAGACAGAAGAGCTTGAGTTTCTCTCGGTGTACACCACAGATCTCCTCAGATCCCGACGAATGCCTCTCCCTTCTCTTCTTCAAAGACTCACACAGGTTTTTTAGTACTAGATTACATGGGGGATCATCTCTTGAAGATCTTCTCCTGCAGACGGGACACTCCTGAGTTTTTGTGGCTGTCCAAAACTGTTGAAGACACTCTTTACAGAAACTGTGACAACATGTTAAAAGAACAGGATCCTTAAAGATGTCATGACACACGGCACAAGAAAATTCTTCCACAGATAGTAAATCCATTTTCTCTCTTTGAGCTCCAAGAATCTAAAGGGTAGTTTCACTTTCTGATTGATGGTTTAAAAAAAATAATAACCACAAGAATCAGAAAGATCTGCAGTCTTTTTAAAGTCAAACTTTCAAAATCCAACCAGAAAGTGTTTTTTTATTTCAAACTGATTGCTGATTCGTTTTTCATCTTGCCAATAAATTGAAAATGGAGTCAGTATGACAGGAGATATAACAAGTACGTTTCTTCCTGGTAAGAATAGTAAGAGGGTGGAGTTTATGATCACGTTTGAGTGTGCTGAAAACAGATCAAATAGCATTGCTTCTTTAAATGTAATCAAAATGAATTCGCATTGACATTTTCTCAAATAAAATGCTAGAAAAACTTTAAGAAAAAGATAAGATACATAGGACAATGCAAACACAAATAATGATTAAAAAAAACATTATTTGTGAGGGTTTTACTGTGCTGTCAAATGCACTATGCTAATAATGTTTTTAAAGCAATAAACCGATTAATTTGAACATGTATGTACTGTAGTTTGATCTGAATTAAAAGCCTGATTTTGGGGTCTTATACTAGAGGTGTGAATGGCACTGGTATGACAAAATATGAATAACATAATTTTTCAAAAATCTTAATTACATTTTTTTTCTTATGCTCTAAACAATTTAATGACATGATATACATATAAGTATCATTTTATGGTGATGTTTTAGGGTTGTATTCTTTTATAAGTTTAAATATAAGTAAAATACATATTTCCCTACTATATAGTAGGCAAAGCAGTGGGCGATAGGTGTGTTTGAATTCTCAGTATTCAGAAAAAAGTAGGGGAGAATTACCTGGCTGGTGCACTAATTTTTGCATACATAAGTTGTGTTCAAATATGCCTACTTTTCAGCTATATAGTACAAGAAAGGAGTAGGTGAAGAAAGTAGTCTGTCCTAAATATGTCAAAATCGCACAAAGCAGAGAACAGTGACAAGGGTGTTTTCAAATGTGATTATTAAAATTATATTTGTTGAACTACTGTAAACTGTTGAATTGAGGGGTAAAGGTTTAAAGCGGCTAGATAACTGATAAATGTAAGCAATGTAAATTAACTACATTTAAGTTATCTATTGTAATTGTCTATTAGGTGTGGGATAAAATGAAGTTACACATCAGCAACTACCACAATATGTTACAATTAAGAGAATTAATTACAGGGAAAGATGAAACATGTGTACTTATCCAGTGGAGAGTTACTGATAGGAAGAAGTTGGGTTTTAATTATTAGTCTTATTTAATTCTCAGTCTTTATCTTGAGGTTACATTTTGGTAATTTCGGTCTTTCATAATTTTAGTCAAACAAAAATAGTCAATATTTCTTCTCTTTAGACCAAATAAGTTAAGCTTATGAGAAATTTGAATTAAAAATGTGAATAAATGTTTATTTTTTGATAGAGACAGGCCTACAAAATTAAA
Organism: Puntigrus tetrazona; assembly: GCF_018831695.1. NCBI lineage: Eukaryota > Metazoa > Chordata > Actinopteri > Cypriniformes > Cyprinidae > Puntigrus > Puntigrus tetrazona. Next base: position 2,676,019 of record NC_056701.1, read on the forward strand.
AAGAGTTGTCTTTAATTTAGATTCAAACTGACAGAGTGTGTCTGCCTCTCGAGCAGTGTTAGGGAGATTGTTCCAGAGTTTGGATGCTAAATAGGAAAAGGATCTGCCACCCGCGGTCAATTTTGATATTCTAGGTATTTGACAGAAAAGGGAGATTTAATTTTGGTCTGTAATTAACTAAATCTTTGGGGTCAATTAAAGTTTGCAGTTTCCCCGGGGAATAGCAGCCCATCGCTGGCTCAGATTTCAGCGACACACCGGCATGAAACTTTGCTCTAATTTGGTTAAAAGGGAAAACAGTTTAATACATTTCCTAAAATGCTTGTTAAAAGAGTTAAATGTATGTGAAGTTGAAAACTATGCTGCATAACTCAGTTTTTCTTAGGTTTTTGTCCATGGGTGTTTTCACTTATTAACAAATGCTCACTTTTGATTATTACTGTTGTCTCTAGTAATTCTGGGCTTTTTAATTTCCATCCTATTTTTAATAAATGTTATGAATTCAGTTCACAATTACTAAAAAGTGAATACAATAATTGTAAGTGAGTAATATATATATATATATATATATATATATACACTGCTGTGCATGAAGTCAAGTCACTTCTCTGGAATTTATTAAATTTAATAGTATGTAAAATATTCAAAATAAAGATTTTGTATAATAAAGTGTAAAAAATTACAGTAATTTACTGGCAATAGTGCTGCCAGTAAGTTACCGTAAAAATACAATAAAAACTCTGCTAACATTTGGGAAAGCTGCAAAAGTTAAGAAAAGGATTTACTTTTGACATTAACACTTTACAAGATTATTGTTTAAAGTTATTCCACAAAAGGCCTGTTTAATTATACAAATTGCTTTATGACCAGAGAAGGAACACATTGATCAGCCTTTTTAAAAACCAGTACACCACAAAGCCTCAGAACACCATCCCTACTGTGAAGTATGGGGATGGTAGTATAATGTTGTGGGGCTGCTTTGCTGCAGAAAGGAATGATGCACTTCACAAAATAGATGTCATCAAGAGAAAAGGAAATTATGCGGATCCAGGGTGGCAAAAATGCATTTACTCAGCCACCAATTGTGCAAGTTCTCCCACTTAAAAAGATGAGATAATTGTAATTTTCATCACAAGTATACCTCAATTATGAGAGACAAAATGAGAAAAAAAATCCAGAAAATCACATTGTAGGATTTTTAAAGAATTCTTTTGCAAATTATGGTAGAAAATTTCATCTCAGTACTTTTTTATATACCCTTAGTTGGCAATGACAGAGGTCAAATGTTTTCTGTAAGTCTTCACAAGGTTTTCACACATTTTTGGCCCATTCCTCCATGCAGATCTCCTCTATAGAGCAGTAATGTTTTGGGGCTGTCGCTGGGCAACACGGACCTTCAACTCCCTCCAAAGATTTTCTTTGGGGTTGAGATCTGAAGACTCCAGGACTTTGAATTGCTTCTTATGAAGCCACTCCTTTATTGCCCAGGCGGTGTGTTTGGGATCATTGTCATGCTGAAAGACCCAGCCATGTTTCATCTTTAATGCCCTTGCTGATGGAAGGAGGTTTTCCTTTAAAATCTCACAATACATTCATTCTTTCATTTGCACGGATCAGTCGTCCTGGTCCCTTTGCAGAAAAACAGCCCCAAAGCATGATGTTTCCACCCCCATGCTTTACAGTAGGTATGGTGTTCTTTGGATGCAACTCAGCATTCTTTCTCCTCCAAATACGACAAGATGGGTTTTTACCAAATAAACCATATGACATTCTTTTAAACCTCTTGACCAGAAACTTCAGATGGGCCTGGACATGTACTGGCTTAAGCAGGGCACTGCAGGATTTGAGTCCCTGGCGGTGCAGTGTGTTACTGATGGTAGCCTTTGTTACTTTGGTCCCAGCTCTCTGCAGGTCATTCACTAGGTGACCAAATATTTATTTTACAGAGGAATTTACCAATTAATTCTTTAAAAATCCTACAATGTGATCTAAATGGATTTTTTTTCTCATTTTGTCTCTCATAGTTGAGGTATACCTGAAATGAAATGACCTCTCTCATCTTTTTAAGTCAGAGAACTTGCACAATTGATGGCTGACTAAATACTTTTTTGTCCCATTGTATATTGAAGCAGCATCTGAAGACCAGCCAGGAAGTTAAAGCTTGGGCGCAAATGGGTATTCCAAATGGACAGTGACCCCAAGCATATCTGGAAGTTAGTTACAAAGTGGCTTAAGGACAACAAATTCAAGGTACTGGAGCGGCCATCATAAAGCTCTGATCTCCATCCTATAGAAAAGTTTAGGGCGGCACTGAAAAGGCGAGTGCGAGCAAGACCTGACCCAGTTACACCAGTTCTTTCAAGACAAGTGGGCCACAATTCCAGCAAATTATTGTAGAAAGCTTGTGGGATAGGATACTTGAAGCTTTGGGCCAATTGTACTAAATACTGAAATGAAAGTAAAAATAAAAAAATTACCCTTGCTTGATTCTGACATTTAACAAATGACAAAAGGATATTATATGTTAATATTTATTGATCTAAATCAGAACCTTTTTCATATATTCCACGTTTAAATCAAGGTTTTATGATCATTTGATTGACACTTAATCAGGCGATGCATAACGCAGCCTGATCAGATGCTATAACCAGATGAGATTAACTAAATAAAGCTGTACAGGGCATGGTTATTAAGCTCTGCAGTTTTTATTTCACTGCACTCTCACTGATTTAGAGCTACAGGTGTAACGTTTACGGACTATTACAGTACTGTAACTATACGGTAAGATCCTCAGGTGGTAAATACTACAAAAGAATGGAAAGACAGTGTCGGTGAAGGAGGTTGTGAATGTGTGTAGATGTGTGTTAGTTACAGGATCAGAGAATGACACTGTTCCTCCGTCATAGTCCAGACACACTCTCACACGATCAAGATCCTGGTCAATAAGAAAACCAGATGGTTCACATAATCCATGGCACACACTCCAAACATCAGTGCTAAAGAAATCCCGTCCCTTTCTCTGGTTTGATGCTGTAGTGACTCCAAGACTCCAGGATGAACTCCCTTTAACCTCTACGTCCCAGCAAAATGTTCCTGAATTAAAACCCTCTGAACCCAGAACACAGGAATAATAGTCAAATCTCTCTGGATTATCAGGAAGAAGTTGTTTGTTGTCACTGTATCTCACGCTGGTCAGATCTTCAGACAGGATGAGATCTGGATTTGCCGTGTTTGGGTCCAGAATCACAGGAGCTGATGAGACACAATCATATAATGATTAGAAGTGAAGTGTACAACAGATTATTATGAATTATGACATGTATTATTTTAACCTGGTCTCATTAAAATATGTAGCTCTGTGCACTTTTGTGTGTTGTTTATGTACTTACTGCATGTTTTGCTACAGTTTCAAAGAGAAATGTTCACTGAGTGGTACTTAAACAGGTTCAGTGCTTCAACCCTGGCACTGGTTATTATTTTACGTTGATATAGGTAAGTATTTTGGCGGTTCAGAATTTAAATATCCAGAGACTGTTGCTAAAAGTTAATGCAATCATGTTGGAAATATGCCATACACCAAATCCAACCCTAAACCTAAAAATACATTTGTCCAGGCAACTGAGCCATTTCAACTTACTTTTATGAAGATTTGAACTGTTTTGTCAAACCATAGTTATACAGGATTTGAACCAAGGCTCCTTGCCGCTCGAGTAAACCTACCATCTATGAAAACCAATAGATATGAAGCTGGATATGTGTGATGCTAACGTTCAAAAGCATAATATTTCTCCAATATATCTCTAATATAAATCTCTATAAATATTATCACATGATATTCTTCAAGTAATTTTTGTAAAATAAAAAAAGAGTAAAAAGGTGTCAGAGTTTTACTGCCTATTGTTTTCATTTTCTTTGGAAACTGCAGTAATATGTACTTATTTGTGCACCCAAGTATGTTTATGCTATGAGACAGGGTAGCATAATTTCCAGTCTATGTGTAAGATCTTCTGGAGACTCACTGTTCTGGACGATGTCCTGCATCTTCTTCCAGACTCTGAAGGACAGGTTGCCCAAGTATCGTGGCACATGAATCAAAGCTCCAGAAGGTGTCTGTGGATCCGGCTGTGATGAGATCTGGACTCTGGAAGAAGATTCAGGATCAGGACTGAAGTGGATTTGATTCAGAAGCAGAGAGACCAGAAACACCAGCAGATCACTCACCTTTGCATCGAGACCGGAAACTTCTGCAGAACAAACACACCATTTATCATCAACAACTCAATCAATCAATCAATCAATCAATCAATCAATGATCTGAAATCAGACCTTCAGAAAGCAGACATCATTGTCTTTCATCATCTCCTCCATGTCTTTAATTGTGTGTGAAAGAGCTGAGATGTGTCTGTTGATCTCCTCCAGCTTCTCCTTCATCATCTTCTTCTTCTGCTCCTCTTCCTCCCTCAGTGCAGTGATTGTAGCTTCTTCTTCATATCTGAGAAACCGATGAAGCTCCTCAAACTGCCGTTTAATCTGATGCTCTGTGTGATCAGCTTGAGACTGAAAATCAAAGCAAAACAAACATTCATCTGAAGTTTCTCCTAACTGATCAAGAACACTGTTGTTTAATAATAATGAATAATTTTACTTTATCTTAGATGGTGCGGACTACTAATATTTATTAAATCAAGTGCGTAACAGCAATAATTTATACATGATACATCAAACATAACAAATGATGATTGTGGACAGTGACCTGTATAAATGATCCTACTGCACCTGATGCTGTTTCCTCACCTTGACGTGTTGAACCGTTTTCTCAAACTCTTCTCTCATTTTTACTCCTTGTGTAATTTTAATTCGTAAGGACTTCAACACTGTTTTAAGCTCCTCCTATAAAATTTATGAAAAAAAAGTCTCTGATTTACTATTCTGTACGTACAGTACGCATGAGACATTTCTCTTACCTTGTATGATAAAACGACTTCCCCGATGGGTCTGAATGTGTGTTCGTTGTGTGTCTCTGAATCTCTACACACTAAACACACCGGCTGTTTGTCCTCCAGACAGAAGAGCTTGAGTGTCTTTCTGTGCAAACTGCAAGAAGGCTCTTCAACAGAGAGTGAATCCATTTTCACCGTTTGCATGAGCTTCAGCAATCTGAACATTACTTTAAAATGCAAAACAACAAAATTTTAAATGGAAACATCGCCTTTCTGTTCTGAAATAAACATCTTTATTCTCCACTGATCTTCGATTCCTATCTGATTGTATAGAGATGTTGTAAAAAGCGTCAGAAAGCGGTGAGATCAGTTCCTGGTAAGTGTTTTAAGAGGGTGGATCAGTGTTAGGTATGTTGTGCAGCAGGTCAGACAGTAACACTAGAATTTCTTTAAGTTACAGGCCTACAGTAAAACTTTAAAATGATAGTGGTGCTGGATGTAGCACAGAATAGATTGAAATCAACTGGTCACACACTTGACATCTCAAGTTCTTTATTAACAATCAAAAGTAAAACAAAACCCTGAAGGGAAGCACACAGGGTCTGCCGAGCAGACAACAATGAATAACAGAGAACACCGGTAGATTAAGTAGCAAAGTAAATTATAAGCGAGGGAATAGCCCTACTCTGACAGTAGGGCTGTAAAAAAATGTACATGGCACCTCGGTGATAAAACTCATGGTTTAGCATGGCGGTTTATTCACTGAAGTGAGATCAAAATGATTGCTTTTGAATAGGAACTGCCGAAGGGAGAGCTTTTGTACCATTATATGGGTATCTGGATCCCCAGTGGGTCATTTCTACACCAGCAAGACCAATTAGGCAGACCTTAAAAACGACCTTTTAAACTTTTTGTCATCCTAACGACTTACAGAGCACAGTTCACTGAAGAGCATGCACAAAATAAAGAACATCAAATACGGACCTGCTATTTCTAATGTTTATTGATATTGTTTTAATTTAAATAGGCGAAGGAGGGAAGAAAGAACATGGTATTTTTACAAGCCACTGTCATTACATCTAATGTTCTGTTTAAAGACATCTGTTTAACTCCAAAAACAAATGGTCAGGAGAAATGAACTTGTTATTGATTAGAAAATGTAGTAGTCTATACTATACACACAGCATGCATGTAGGATGTTCAGACATGAATTGGAGTGAAACTGGTCTGCTAGAACAATGAATTATGTGTGTTGTGTTTGAAATAAAGCTTTGTGAACAGACCTAAATGAAAGGAAAGACACTAAAGTATGATGCCCTACCCAATTGTATTCTACATCCACACATCATTGTCAGTAAGTCACATGTGCAAACATACTGTACGGACAACACAGTACACGGTGCAGGCTGTGAGAGATTAGTACAGTGGGAAAGGTAAGATTAAACTATTTTCAGTGAAATTCATTATTAGTAAATGTACTTATTCCTTTCAATTGGCTCTAAATTTAATGTGTTAATTTAGCATTTAATTACAATGTAAAATCTCTTTTTTCCCTTGATTAAGTTTGTCTTCTAACAATGCATACAGACCAGGCATGAATTTATATTTATGTTTACTTGCTCAACAGAGGATTCACTGAAATAATGGCTTCATCTAAAGAGCAAACTCTTTGCTTTGTCTCGTGGAATATTTGTAGACAAAAAAACCCAAGCGTTGACCGTTTCTCAAAAGAGCAAAAGGCAGACATTTTCTTTTTGCAAGAGACCAACATTGGACCTGAAAGTGAAACTCCTTTAGAAAAGCCTGACGGCTGGCGATCGTTTCTTACGATCTGTGACTCTACTAGCAGAGGAGTGGCCATCCTGATAAAAGATGGTGTACCTTTTGAGTACTTATGCACGATGAGGATTATAGTGGGGGGTATCTCGTACTCTTCTGCTATCTTCACGGTGCGCTGTTCACTCTAGTTAATGTGTACAATCATAAAGATGACAAAGAAATGCTAAACAGACTGCAGGGATACCTGAGGGAGGCAGCCAGAGGTGTGCTCGTGGTTGGAGGAGATTTCAACACAGTTCTCGATCTTAGCTGTGATCGAACATCTGAGAAAAAAAAAGTATCGCATACACAGCTGTGGGACCCATTTAGAAATTTCACTACCTCTCTAAATCTAATGGATACTTGGGCATACTTTTACCCAAGAGTCAAGGAAGTTCACATATTCTGAGAAACAGCATGGCAGTTCTTCTAGATTAGACATGTTTCTTCTGTGTGAAGACAATTTGGAACAAATAAAAGATGTCAAAATCCGAAAATCTGATTCAGATCATTTGCTTCTACTGATGTATCTCACAGTGATGGAGGTACCAAATGTTGCTTCACAATTACAGCGGTATGAACCGGACAAAAGAGCGGGAAAAATTAATGGTGCAGAAATACTGAATGTGATCAAGTCTTTAACTGATTCTGGACACACGGGACCTGATGGCATAAGAGTTCAAACATACAAGAATCACCGTTGTTACTCCACAGAGTTCTTAAAAACGTTTTTCAACGTTTTGATTAAATACAAGAAATTACCTTCAAGTTTCAGTGAAAGTGTCTCTGCATCAGGTGGAAGAAAACAATTCAATGTGGATTATTTGATTTTCACTACGGTTCTGGCCAAACGCCTTAATTTGCTACTGGAGCTATTCCCAGAGAAAAGGAGCCAAAACAACATCCGTGACCCGTGTCACTGTTTAACCTTTGCAGAAAGACCAAAGAAAGTCAAATGGACCTTCTTAAAAGACATCTTCTCACGCATACTCAAAACTGCAGAAACAATTCAAAAGTCTAAAAAAACAGACAAAAAAAAAAGCCAAAAAAGACAGAAAAAGGGTATATTGAGAGACAAATAATAATGATTACAATCTTAATTAAAGATATAGTTCCTTTGGAAAAAGTGGAAAATAATATTTTAGAGCTTATGATCCCAGGAGCTTCAGACGGCTTCAGCGAGTTACGAGATGGCTGTCCACTCACTAGGTCCATCCTCAGTTTGGTCCTGAAATATCTGGAGCTCCAGATGAACAAGAAACATAAGGAATACACAACTCATGTCTGCCACTCTAGACAGCTTGTAGTCATACATGAAAACAGCCCCCCTGTCTTGACAGATCTGTGTGAGGAGTTCAGCAGAGTATCTGGGATTGAACTAGCATGTTTTCAGTTAGGAGCTAATCTCCAAACCCGTTAAAAAACCCTTTTCATGCATGAATTTTTAAGAATGTGTCATTCTAAGTGTTTAATTGCATGCTAAATTGCAGGATAAATATTATTATTACATTTTTTATTAAATAAATAATATTTTTATTATCTGTTGTATCCATTGTGTATTATTTTTTATTAACTTGTCACAATCTTCTGCAGAATTATTCAGTGTAACTTAAATGTGTTTAGAATAATAAAGAACAATAAACAAGACTGTGTTGTAGTTTTCCATTTTGTTTAAAGCGCTGCATACAAAAATATACCTCATATTCAGTAACATCAAATGAGTATATTACAATCAGATAAAATTACTTGTTCATTTTTTTAAACACAACATATTCAATTCTGGTGAGTGTAATTATTGAATGAACTAATTTAGTGGTATTTTTATATTTAGGACTACTGTCCCTATTTATCCCTACTGTTGAATATTTGTAATATTTAGATAAACTAAATAACAAAGATACAGCAGTCCATGGATTCATGTTTTTTCAATGGGAGAAATTAAAATACCCTTGACAAAGCTATTAAAGTAAATCCTGCGGTCCAATGAAAAGAGCCAGTCAGAAACTGACACAACTTTATTTTGGTATATGTTTCCATGAACCTATGATTTGTGTTATTTGATAATTGTACATATACAAGTGTCCATAATCAAACTTCAGTGTATTTTTAGTGCACTAAAATGCCATTCGTAATATATATACTAGATGGCACTTTTACTCTATTCAGCCAAATAAACCAATAAATTATTGCATATTATTGTTTAAAGACTGCAAAACACTGGATGTGCTCTTCAGATGTTCAACAGATGTTGAATAGTCTTTCATCAATGAAACGGTCTTCAGACTGAGAACGTTCATCTTTGAACATAATGTGGTATCGGTTATACAGTGTGTTTAGTCCAAACCAGATGATAAATATTGCTGATTTATAGATAAAAATAAAGAAAAGGACGCTAAAGAATAAAATGTATGTGTAAAATGTAATAAAAGAATGGAAAGTTATGTGTTAGTTTAACGATATTCAGCCTAGAGGTAAGGGTAACACCTTTATCTACAACTTTTCAATTGATAAACGTAAAGACAGAGCGTAAATACGTTTATAAGACACAAGACATTTAATTTTAACAAAAATAAGACATTTGCCGTGAAATGTTCGGTGAAGCTGCAGCTAACAATATATTTCAACTTCACTCCATGCTAAATTATATTGTAAAAATAAACTAAATCATGTCTAAGGAAATGTCTTTTCGAACAGTTTTGCAGATCATAAACGCCTACACAATGTTTTTTAATTGGAAAAGCCAGGTTAATTGTATTTAAAAATCCAAGGCGGCGATTGAGTTGACCATAAGGGCAAATTAATTTTTACTTCTCTTTCTCTGACAGTTTCTATTTTGGTTACGCGCTTAAAGAAAACCAGAAGTCACAAGAAATGAAACATTTTTTCCCCATTAGTGACTCAAACCGTAATAGAGGCACGCCGCTGTTCTTTAAGGGCAAGGCAAGTCATACTTGAGCTGTGCTTCTGTCAAGGTAGGAACTTAATACGATCTAAAATATGACTTTATCATGCTTTTGATTAGAAATCATGAACAATGATGTATTATGGACTCTGCGTCTACAGAATGTTTATATTCCTGTAACTTGTAGGCTACTGGACTGTGTTTCTCAAAAACATGGTAGATAAGAGCAAGATGCTGTTGTGAACAATCTAAAAGAACTGCTCGTATAACAATCTTCAAGGTCTACTAATTTGTTATGATCTTCCCATTCCAATGCTAACAATCACAAAAGGTAAATGCAGAATACCAGCTCAAAGGGAAGCATTCACTTGACTGGAAAGAAAGCAATGGCTCCGCTTTTTTGGCGATTCTCTGAAATCATGTGGTTTTCAGCTATGAGCAGAAATAGTCAGATAAAAGCGAAAGTAAAAGTGAAAAAGAAAGCGGCTTTGGAATTTACCTTAGGCTTTATAGAAGGGTCAGTTTCTGAAAAGCTCGTGGTTCTGAGGAGGTGTGCTCTGATTGGCCAGCTATCCAGTCCATTATATGATGCCGTGTCCCGGCGCGATGAGGGAATGATCACGCGAAAGTTTGAAATGATTTCGCGGTAAAACCATAAAACCGTTACTAAATTCCATTTTAGTGGTGTATTTTGGGCACCTTTCCTACAGGGTTGAACGTCCCGCCAACAGAAACCATCACATACCAGGAGACACCGTTATACTTTCCATTAAAACCAATACAATTCACATTATAACCATTAAATCCTTTACCTTTTCTGTTGTGTTTTGGGCAGAGTTCTATTGTTTTTTCAGCAGGGAAAGCTGGGAAACAAAAGCTAAATGTGTTCAGAAAAGTCATAGTTTTAGTGGTAATGACATAAATTAAAAAAAAAATTGCATATATATATATATATATATATATATATATATATATATATATATATATATATATATATATATATATATATATATAAAAATTGGATTACAAAATTATAATAGCATATTTGAAAAATGTCGTTAGCTAATGCTAACTGTCTAGCTCAGTGTTTCTGGAGGCTGCACATTTTGTATGTCTCCCTTATCTCACCAATATATTTCTGGTCCTGGAGTCTCTACTAATGAGCTAACGAGTTAATTCATAGGTATGCTTGATCAGGGAAAGTTGGAAGATGTGTAGTGTTATTGGTCTGCCTACACAAACAGGTTCGGGAAATGCCGGGCTAGCAAACTAGCTACCTGATGCTAACTTAAAAACAGTATTAGGGTGTTTTACAGCACCAGAACAGAGAGATAAAGCAAGTGATAGACAACCAACTCTCAATTGATTCTGTCAGTTGTGTTATGCGTGGTTTTTATGTCATAAATCTTTCAAATGTTGAACGTCTTGGTGAATAACATTAAATTCAACATACTGTTGAAGAAACGTTTCATCCTTCATAATAACATCCCACAGAACGCCCATTATGAAGATTTAAATAAGGAATCTTGTAAATAAACTCAAATGTGTTACTCCTAAATATAGAATCACTGATGGACACTATGTAGAAACATTCAGTTATAAAGTTATAAAGGAATTCATACCTGTATTTTATTACGCTGTACAACAGCTGCGGGCGCCATCTTGTGGTGAGACGCGGGAATTCACTTGCTCCTACATTCCCAAGGTTCTCTTATATTTTATTAGATGTAAAATCGTGGCAGTATCCATGCTTTCACTAAAGTGAAATATGACATTTTACATTAATAATATTGCTTTTCTTGGCAATACAGCTCTTATTGCAAGACAGAAGTCAAAGAGATGGCGGAATCATCAGCGAGTGGGTTTGTAGACCAGTTCATGTGTCCGGTCTGTTTGGACGGACTGAAGGAGCCGGTGACGATTCCCTGTGGACACAGTTACTGTATGAGCTGTATTACTGTTTGCTGGGAGCAGAAGGAGCAGGGGCCGCCGTACCGCTGTCCTCAATGCAGAGAGAGCTTCAGTCAGAGACCTCTACTGAAGAAGAACACTCTGATCGCTGAGATGATGGAGACGCTGCAGAAGACGTATCTGCGAGAGGCTGCTGTGGACTGTGATGTTTGCACCACGGAGAAGAACAGAGCTGTCAAGTCCTGTCTGCAGTGCTTGGCCTCCTTCTGTCAAACTCACCTTCAGCCTCACTATCAGTCTCCTGCGTTCATGAAGCACAAACTAGTCGAGGCCTCCAGAAACATTCAGGAGAACATCTGCCTCGTTCATGGGAAACTTCTGGAGCTTTACTGTCAGGATGACCACCAATGCATTTGTTGTTTGTGTGCTCCTAATCATAAAGGACACAGTGTGGTGTCTGTGGATTCAGAATTGACTATTAAGGTAACACAGTATTAACAATAATAAAAAATGCATTTTAGTATTTTTGTCATAATTGTTATTGCTATTATTTTATATTATCTCGCTTTTATTTAGACAGCCATTTTAATTCACCTTGTTACACCCCTTTACCAGCATGTAAATGGTCTGTTTTTGCATTTAATTTTTAATTTAATTTTGCATGTTAACTTCTTCAGAAAGAGTTAGAAGCGACAGAGATGTCGTGTCAAAAGCTGATCCAGGAGCGAGAGAGAGGTCACCGGGAACTCAGAGAAGCTGTGAAGCTGCTTACAGTAGGTTTCGTCTTGAAGAACGTGACAAAACTAGCTCACATTAATTGCATTTGTTTTTGGCTAAAATCACATCTTTCCGTCTCCAACAGAGTTCAGCGCTAGAGACCATGGAGGACGTCGAGAAGGTCTTCACCGAGCTCATCTGCTCTCTGGAGAAGAAACGCTCTGAAATTAAAGAGCAGATCAGAGTTCAGGAGAAGGCTGAGATCGATCGAGCAGAGGAACTTCACGAACATCTGGATCAAGAGCTGGCAGAACTCAGAAGAAGACAAAAAAAGATCAAGGAGCTTCTGACTAGTGATGACCCAATCCAGAATCTGAAGGTAATAAAAGTCACTTTCAGGGCTCTGCATGTAATCCTTTCCCTAATTTTCACTCATGTCTGACCTATTTTTGTAGGGGATTAGATTATAAATATTTCATGCACTTTTAAATACTGTATGGGCCATATTTACTTGCGGCACCTCAAACCGTCTTTTGGTGAAGACTAAACAGATTTACAGATTTACTAAAGATGCACAGTGTAGCACTGAAACAGTTGTTTTTGTGCCTAACCTAAATGAATGCATTTTTGCAGGAGTTTCCCTTTTAGACGTAAAACAATTCTGAGAGGAGATTATTACAATGAATCATGCAAGTTGAAGACGTTTGCTCTTGTCAAATTATTGGCATCTTCCAATTAATTTACATGCTGAAAAAAAATAACGTAGGACTTTTCCATGTATAGCACATATTATATATATATATATACACCAGTTTAGCTTTCACTGGCACACAAAATCAAATGCTTTGAACCAGCAAAAGATTAAATTTGCTTTTCAGACCTTTTAGAATTACCACTAGCTTGAGGCTTCTATAGATCAGCCTTATGTTTGGAGGAAGAAGAATGAAATTAAATTAATTTCGCATGATGCTCTGGGGTTGCTTTTCATTCTCTGGCACTGGAAATCTACAGTGTGAGGAATATGGATTTATTTAAGTATCAGGACATCCCAGGAGAGAACACGCCATCTGCAAGGAAGATGAAGCTTGGGCATCACTGGTTCTTCCAAAATAACAGTGATCCCAGGAAGAAGTAGTAGCCGTCATAGATACCAGCTTGAACCTTATAGAAAATCATAGTAGGATTTGAAGAAAGTGGTTGCAGCAAATAAACTCATGAGGAATGGGCAAGATTCATCAGTAATGTTGCCAGAAGCTAAGCATCTGATTTGCAGCAGATCATAACAACAAAAGAGTGCTCTACTAAGTACTAAAGATGCTTGCCGTGAAGGGGTTGAATACTTTAGAGAAATCCGGAAGTCATTAAAAGATGCATTTTGGGTTGAATTTGGGGAAAGCATGTGAAGCTGTACTGAGTGATTTCGGTGACTTCTGTTTGATTTGTTCATTGCAAACAGCAGAAAGTCTGTAAATGTTGCCAGTAAACCCGACTTGCAGAGGGGGTTGAATAATTTTGATTCCAATTATAACTCCCCAAACACTGCACCACCGTCACAGCTCTAGTCATTTCAGCACTGTACACTGTGTTTCTATACTCAGTGTGTCACACTTTTCTGTGTCTTTTACATAACAAACAGCACTGTATTTTTCTGGTTTCAGAGCTGCCAGTCTGTGTGTGTTTTACCCACCTTTGAAGGCGGCATCACTCAACACACTCACCTGTTTTTTAAAGACATTTCAGTCACAATGTTTAAGGAGGTTTTGGAGGACGTGTGTCAACAGCAAACTGCCAGAATATTCAGAGAAGGTCTGAATATTTGAACATGCTATATTGCCATTCACACTCTGTAGGGTTAAACCATCAAATTAACCATGTGCTTGTTTGGCTTTGTCTCTTCAGTGTCAAATGTCTATGTCACAAACCCTCCAGAGCCAAAGACCGTGCATGATTTTTTGCAATGTAAGTGCGACTGAGGGTAAACATGTAGTAACTGATAAGCGTGACCGTATTGGTAGCAAAGAGTACTTCGTTCAACGTTTGTTTTTTGTCCGTTTCTCCTCCCTAGACATCTGCGAGCTTCACTTGGATCTAAACACTGCGCACAGAAACATCAAACTGTCGCAAGACAACAGGAAAATATCATCTACTTTAAAGGCTCAGCAATATCCAGATCAACCAGAGCGGTTTAATGAGCGTCCCTATGTCTTGTCTAGAGACGGTTTGTCTGGTCGCTTTTACTGGGAGGTCAAATGCAGAGGGAACGAATGGGCTGTTGGAGTTTGTTACAAAGGAATCAGGCGTAAAGGAAGCACTCTCGACTGCATACTTGGCTTCAACAAAATGTCGTGGAGACTGGGTTATTTTCTGCAGGAATTCGGTTTTTATCACGCTCAACAAAAAGTCCCGGTCCCTGTCGCCTCTAGAATAGGAGTGTATCTGGATCACAGAGCAGGGACTCTGGCCTTCTTCAGCGTCTCTGATACAATGACTCTCCTTCACAGAGTCCAGACCACTTTCACCGAACCCTTATACCCTGCGTTTAAGGTAGGAGCCGGTTCATCTGCCAGGATCATAGAGCTGAAAAAAGACCAGTTTTGCACTGCGGACGAAAGCTTGTATGCGGACACAACTTTTCTTTACGAACGCATGAGATTTTTTCTTCAAGGGACTTCCTAGTGAAATGAAAATAGCATGATAACAGTAAAAAGTTTGCAATATGAAGCAGGCTAATTTTGTACAAGCTAAGTAAATGGAGCACCAGAAGCCAAGCGCATTTAAGTTAGAAATGTAATAAAATAAATAAAATAGGAAAAGGTGGATAAAAAAACAACACCAACAAAGAAATGTATAACGTAATTTAACTGATCTAATTAAAAAATGCGAAAGGTCATGCAGGGTACCGCTTTTCCTACATTAAATCTCTTTTAATAATAAAAGTTTATTATTATTGGTTATGCTAAATCATTAATCATGATGGAAATCAGTATTTGTTAGATAAGTTTTTTTTTTTTTTTTTTTTAAATAACAATGATTGGTTTCAGATTTGTGTTAATAAATTTCATTTTAAATACAAGGTTTGTATACAAATAATGGATTTTGATTTAAATGACGAAATGTGATTTTTGGAATTAATGTGCCCATAATTTTGCTTGCATTTTTATCATTTAGTTTTTATATCATTACAATCATTTCTTTACATTTTAAACATTTTAATCATTTTTAATTTTTTCATTATTTATCACAACATGGAGGTCAGTTCATTTGGACCTCAGCTCATAGTCTCTCTATCATGCTGTTATTATGACATTCCTTCCTATCATCCAGTGATTTACCTAAATGATATATGTTTTAAGATCAATAATAATAGTTAAATGATGCTCTGTGATCGATTGTATAAAATAAATAAATGAACAAACATTTGGTTTCTCTTTCTGTCTGGGTTTCATCGTCGCTCTCATTCTGGAGACACGCCTTTTGTTTGCGCAACGAAAACCAGGAAGCAGACTCTTTAAACATAAACGAAACCGACGAAGCATATTTCTTCACCTCACGTGAGATTTCAGCTGCTGTAATAGAGCCGCTACACTTCTGGGGCAACCTGGAAAACAAATAACATTTGAGTTGTGTCTCTGACGAGGTAGTAATGACCTTTTTATGCTATGCTATGTCTGCTTTTCAACAGAAAACGCATGCAGTGTATTAGTTTATAAGCGTGTGCTGACAGTATATGATAGTCCTTCCTTAAGGTTATGCTTTTGTTGTGTTTGGTTAGAAACTTTGGTTAGAGATCCACACTTTCACTGTTTTCTTGGCAATACAGCTCTTATTGCAAGACAGAAGCCAAAGAGATGGCGGAATCATCAGCGAGTGGGTTTGTAGACCAGTTCATGTGTCCGGTCTGTTTGGACGGACTGAAGGAGCCGGTGACGATTCCCTGTGGACACAGTTACTGTATGAGCTGTATTACTGTTTGCTGGGAGCAGAAGGAGCAGGGGCCGCCGTACCGCTGTCCTCAATGCAGAGAGAGCTTCAGTCAGAGACCTCTACTGAAGAAGAACACTCTGATCGCTGAGATGATGGAGACGCTGCAGAAGACGTCTCTGCGAGAGGCTGCTGTGGACTGTGATGTTTGCACCACGGAGAAGAACAAAGCTGTCAAGTCCTGTCTGCAGTGCTTGGCCTCCTTCTGTCAAACTCACCTTCAGCCTCACTATCAGTCTCCTGCGTTCATGAAGCACAAACTAGTCGAGGCCTCCAGAAACATTCAGGAGAACATCTGCCTCGTTCATGGGAAACCTCTGGAGCTTTACTGTCAGGATGACCACCAATGCATTTGTTGTTTGTGTGCTCCTAATCATAAAGGACACAGTGTGGTGTCTGTGGATTCAGAGTGGACTACTAAAAAGGTAATTTAAAAAATGCCTATTGCCTATACTTATATATATATATAGCTTACAAAACATTTACAGTATGATAAACTAGTACTAAGACCCAGAATTTACTCTACCAGCACGCACAGTCCGGAGCAGCTATCGTTTATAGTTTAGTTTTTTTTTTTTGTCTATAGTTGTATTATTTTTTTATGTTTACATCCTTAGGAAGAGTTGAAGGAGATGAAGGAGACGTGCCACAAACTGATCCAGGAGCGAGAGACAGGTCAGCGGGAACTCAGTGAAGCTGTGAAGCTTCTTAAAGTATGTTTCTCTTCATCTGTTCTTTAGCTGAAAGTTAGTTTGACACGCAAAAGTAGATGTATTTCAATTCAATAAAACTTGATGACCAATAGGTTGCATGAATAGACTTCACAACGTTCTTACCGAGACTTCTGTCCATTTTGGAGCATGACATCCACTAATTTACAGCCTACTACATTGCTTTGAGTCGCAAGGATGATCTGCGTGATAAGATCTTTGTGTCTCCAACAGAGTTCAGCGCTAGAGACCATGGAGGACGTCGAGAAGGTCTTCACCGAGCTCATCTGCTCTCTGGAGAAGAAACGCTCTGAGATTAAAGAGCAGATCAGAGCTCGGGAGAAGGCTGAGATCGATCGAGCAGAGGAACTTCACGAACATCTGGATCAAGAGCTGGCAGAACTCAGAAGAAGACAAGCCGAAATTGAAAAACTTCTGATTGTGGATGATCAGGTCAATCTTCTAAAGGTAACTTATGTTCTTTCAGCAGTATACGGCATGTTTCTTTGCCGACTCACTGTTTCACATTTTCAAATACATAACAAGCAGTGCTGTTTGTCTCGTTTCAGAGCTGTCAGTCTGTGTGTGTTTTACCCACCTTTGAAAACGTTCCCATCACTAAACACACTCAGCTGTATTTTAAAGATGTTTCAATCTCAACATTTAAGGAGGTTTTGGAAGACATCTGTCAACAGCAAACAGCTAAAATATCACAAGAAGGTGTGAATATTTCGGGATATTGTATTGCCGTTCATACTCTTTATTGCAAATTAATCGCGTTTGTTTTGTGTCGTCTCTTTTCAGTGTCCAAAGTGTGTGTTGCCAAGACCCAAAACGATTTTTTGCAATGTAGGTTTCTTGATCAAAACATTTAACGACTGATAAACACGTAATCTGTTACAGTGAGACCAGTTTGTATCCAAAGCGTACCTTATTGTTATCATTTGTCCGTTTCTCCTCCTCAGATTTTTGTGAACTTCACCTGGATCTAAACACTGTAAGCAATTCCCTTAAACTGTCGGAAGACGACAGGAAAGTGTCGTTTACATACAGACACCAGAAATATCCCGATCACCCGGAGCGATTTGATAGATATGTGAATGTCCTGTGTCAGGAGGGTCTGTGTGGTCGCTGTTACTGGGAGGTGGAGTGCAGCGGGAAGCAATGAGCTGTAGCAGTTTGTTACAAAGGCATTGGACGTAAAGGGAAAAGTGCTGACTGTAGACTCGGCGACAACAACGCGTCCTGGAGATTAGACTGCTACATGCAAAATTTCAGTTTCATACATGACAAAAAGAAAGTCTCCGTCTCAAGCCCTGCTGCCTGCTCCTCTAGAATAGGAGTGTATCTGGATCACGCAGCAGGGACTCTGTCCTTCTACAGCATCTCTGACTCAGTGAGTCCAGACCACTTTCACCGAACCCTTACACCCTGCGTTTTTTGCTGGAAATGGCTCATCCGTCAGGATCGCAGAGCAGCAGAGTTTAAAAATGTGATTGATAACCAAGGCTTAAAATCATTTCAGGATTTGAAACAATCTTCCTGGACGTTCTTACTTTCTGTACCCAAGGTTGAGAAGTGCAACGCGCGCTTATGGAGCACCGTGGAACGGCAATCCGGACATTGAGGGACTGGGTGAATTTTTCTCAGGCACGTGGAGTAGTTTCAACAAACTGCTTGATCGTGGCTCTCATTCATTTGCCATCATCACAATATGGGAAAAGGAACAGGCCGTCTACAAGCTGAACTGGGACTGGATATGGGAAAGTATTGCGGTGATGTCCAAAAATCCTGCCCATCAACTTCAACAATTTAAACTCATCTACAAGGCTTATGCTATTCCATATGAAGTAGCATGAAGCGCTTACCTACTCCCTTTTGTACATTGTGTAATTCGAATACTGTGGGGACATATATGCATATGTTTTTTGACTGTCTACTTATTAGGAGATTTTGGGATACGGTTTTTACGTACAATCTCAGAACTTTGTCATAGGTTTATCCCTAAGCATCCCAATATTTGTTTACTGAATGACGATTATGATCTTAATTTAAACATTTACCAATGTAGGATATTTCACACCGCACTAACTGCAGCCAAGAAGCTTATATTTGAAATGTGGCATGAACCCACATTCCCGGCTAACAAAATGTGGCTTATAGAGTTAAAAAATATTGCGCTGCTAGAGCGCTCTACAGCAAGAATTAACAGAGCTAAACCCATTTACACAGCCGATAGCTGTGTTTCCATCCAAAGATTCGAATTAAACTTTCCATTTCAGAATGACCATAACGACCTATAGTTGTGTGAACGAGATTGTTCGACTTATCCTGTCTCACTGAGCAGTCACGTGACTTTTTCGATGTTTAATTCGAATCGTTGGATGGAAACATAGCTGTAGCTAGTGAAAAGGAATCTGATGGGGCTCAGGCTGTGAAAGAGCGAAAGTTAAGACACACGACTTAAAAGCAGCTAAGCTTTTATTGTGCCACAGTTGACTGCTTCCCCTGCTTCTGGTCATGTGGTAAAGCAATGCTGTTTTACCAGGGCTGTACCTAAACACTGAAGTGTGTTGCATATTATGTTACAGTGTTATGTTGTGCATTATAATTAAAGCTTATTCAGATTCCCAATTGTCCTTCGATGTCCTTTAAGTATACCAAAATGTTATATATATATACCTATGGAGAGTCCCCATTAGGACAACTGACCAGACGTGTGTGTGTGTGATTCTCATCTAATTATCAGCAGAACAGCAACAGCAGAAGCGACACAACATATATAGTCCGCCAAGCCTAAAAACGTTAATATTGGCATATCCATCAACACGCTACACCATTCCAAGTGCTGTCATGATTCAAATAACATTTAAGGAAATCGTAATTGACAAACTTTTTTTGAATTTACCCATAAGCACAATCAAGTACAGCCGAATGCATCTGTACGTTCATAATCAGTGAAAAGACATGAGTGCATTCACCCTGTGTTTAGGATGAAAACAATGCTGTGCTGGATATCAGTCATGTGATCAGCTGAGGCCCAATCACAGCTGTGCTAACATTCAGATCAACAGAGCTCTTACTCATGCATTGTTGATTGAATATTGGAAACATAAAGGCAGGAAGATCCAGACTTGCGTGTTTAATTACAAACTATTAAACGGTAAGATTTTCAGAGGGGAAAAACTGTAGAAGAAAGGTAAGACGGTGTCGGTGAAGGTGGTTGTGAATGTGTGTAGATGTGTGTTAGTTACAGGATCAGAGAAAGACACTGTTCCTCCGTCATAGTCCAGACACACTCTCACACGATCAAGATCCTGTTTAACAGGGAAACCGAAATAATCAGCCAGTCCATGCTGCACACTCCAGAGACCGGTGTCAAAGAAGATTTTAGGAGATCGGGGAGTTGGTAAAACCACACAGCATTGATGAGTAAATGGTAAATACCACAAAATTGAGCAAATGGTAAATAACCAATAAATTGCTACATTTACATTTACATTTACATTTAGTCATTTTGCAGAGTAAGTGCTTATATCACCCAGTCACAGGGAGTGTTCAAATTAGTACATGCCAGAAGGGAAGGAATAAATAAGGGGGATGAGAAGTGAGACAGAGACAGTGAGAGTATAATTTTTTTTTTTTTTTTTTTTTTTTTTTTGGTGATGATGAGGTCAGGTATTGCTGAAAGATGTGAGTTTTTTTAAAGATTGACAGAGATCCAGCATTCCGGATATGTACGGGAAGATCGTTCCACCAGCCAGGAACAGAGAACGAGAAAGTTCTGGAGAGTGATTTCGAGCCTCTTTGAGATGGTACCACGAGGCGTCGCTCGCTAGCAGATCTCAGACTTCTAGAGGGTGTGTAGATTTGTAATAGTGAGTGGAAGTAGACCGGTGCCGAGTCTGTGGTTGTTCTATATGCAAGCATCAGTGCCTTGAACTTGATGCGAGCTGCAATCGGTAGCCAATGTAAGGAGATAAAGAGAGGTGTAACATGGGTTCTCTTGGGCTCATTGAAGACCAGCCGTGCTGCTGCATTCTGAATCATTTGTGAGGTTTTATTGTGCTACAGAAAGAAAAAGCCAACATTTATTTATGAATTTAACAAAGAAGACAAGAAGATCCAGACTTATAGGTGTAACGCTTACTGACTACTATACGGTAAGATCCTCAGAGGGGAAAGACTATGAAAGAACGGGAAGACGGTGTCGGTGAAGGTGGTTGTGAATGTGTGTAGATGTGTGTTAGTCACAGGATCAGAGAAAGACACTGTTCCTCCGTCATAGTCCAGACACACTCTCACACGCTTAAGCTTCTGTTTAACAGAAAAACTAGAGCGTTCATACAGTCCATACTGATCATACTGCACACTCCAGACATCATTATTATTAAAGAAATCATGCCCTTTTCTCTGGTTCGATGCTGTAGTTATTCAGCATAAACTCTCTTGGACCTCCACGTCCCAGCTGTGTGTCCCTGAGTTAAAACCCTCTGAACCCAAAACACATGGATAATCATTAAATCTCTCTGGATTATTAGGAACTGTTTTTTTGTCAGCCCATCTCACGCTGGTCAGATCTTCAGACAGGACGAGATGTGGATAAGCCGTGTTTGGGTCCAGAATTACAGGAGCTGAAGAGACACAATAAACAAGTGCTTTTATTCCGATCTTCATATAATGATCAAGAACTGAACACAGATTATTATGAATTATGAACAGAACTCTTATGTCTCTGCAGTATCTCTCTCACACACACAGACATCATTAAGGCTCATTTTGGTGCAGCAGCCCATCTATTTGAATGTATATCATGCTAGAATCTGTACATTTTTGATAATGCATCATTTCCAGTGTTTGTGTAAGAGCAGAGATCCTCTCTAGACTCACTGTTCTGGACGATGTCCTGCATCTTCTTCCAGACTCTGAAGGACAGGTTGCCCAAGTATCGTGGCACATGAATCAAAGCTCCAGAAGGTATCTGTGGATCCGGCTGTGAGGAGATCTGGACTCTGGAAGAAGATTCAGGATCAGGACTGAAGTGGATTTGATTCAGAAGCAGAGAGACCAGAAACACCAGCAGATCACTCACCTTTCCATTGAGACCGGAAACTTCTGCAGAACAAACACACCATTTATCATCAACAACTCAATCAATCAATCAATCAATCAATCAATCAATCAATCAATCAATCAATCAATGATCTGAAATCAGACCTTCATAAAGCAGACGTCATTGTCTTTCATCATATCCTCTGTGTCTTTAATTGTATGGGAAAGAGCTGAGATGTGTCTGTCGATCTCCTCCAGCTTCTCCTTCATCATCTTCTTCTTCTGCTCCTCTTCCTCCCTCAGTGCAGTGATTGTAGCTTCTTCTTCATCTCTGAGAAACCGATGAAGCTTCTCAAACTGCTGTTTAATCTGACTCTCTGTGTGATCAGCTTGAGACTGAAATCAAATCACATTCACTTCAAACATCTTAAGAGTTTGTTCAACTTGCAAAACGATGTGCGACATGCTGCCACATCTAAATACAACCTTCTCACTAGTTATGGTTTGATGACATTGTCTGTGAAACAAGTAGCCTTTGAAAGAAGCTTCTCCACACTGAAGCATGTGAAGAACAGACTTAGGACCATCTTGAGGCTTTCATGTTAACGTCCACTGAGAGGGAGATGACACTGACAAGATCATTGATAACGTGGCTGAGATCAGACTTTTTATGCTAAAAGTTTTGTTTAATCTCGTACATTATTGAGTAAGCAGAGACAAGTAGATTTCTGGCATACTCATATAATCTGATATAATATCTGCCTCACTCCAATGTAAGGTAATTCAAAATTGTCACCAGTATGTTTATACATAAGTAAAAGTAGGAGGAAAATTATGTCAGTAAATGTTTTTAATCATTCAAATGTATGGGCCCCATAAAAATAATATCTTTCAGATTTTACTGTCTTTGTAGGGACATTAAGTGCTGTATTAAGTAATATAAAATAGGATGGCCATGTGTTTCATTCCATTAAAACAACATGCAACTATCAGAAAACCCAATTCAGTTTAAAATGAGCAAATGTCAAAACAGTCCTCACCTTGATGTATTCAACAGTTTTCTCAAACTCTCCCTTTATTTTTTCATTGTTTGTAAGTTTCTCTTGTAAGGATTTCAGCGCTTTGCTAAGCTCCTCCTGCAATGTAAAGTGAAAGTCTATAAGACAGGAGAGATTTCTACTATATTTAAATATAAAAATGTTTTTTTTTTATCCAAGATTTACCTTAAATAAAGGTAAAACTTCCCCGATGGGTCTGAATGTGTGACTGATGTGTTTCTGTGAATCTCTACACACTAAACACACCGGCTGTTTGTCCTCCAGACAGAAGAGCTTGAGTTTCTCTCTGTGTACACCACAGATCTCCTCAGATCCAGACGAACGCCTCTCGTTTCTCTCTTTCAGGAGCGACTCGCACAAGTTTTTTAGGACACGGTTACACGGAGGATCGTCTCTTGAGGACCTTCTCCTGCAGACGGGACACTCCTGAGTTCCCTTGGTTCTCCAGAACCGCTGAAGACACTCTTTACACACGCTGTGACTACACGATAAAACCACAGGATCCGTGAAGATTTCAATACACACGGGACAAGAAAAATCATCTGCAGACAGAGCATCCATTTTCACTATTTAATCTCCAGTAATCTATATTTTACTTTCACTTTCTGAATGATGTTGCGAAAATAAACAACCACAGGAATCACAAAGATCTGCTGTCTGTCACAAACAAACGTTCTCGTCTTTCTCCACTGATCACCGATTCTTCATGCTTTTGTTGACAGTCAGTGTAACATAAAGGACAACCTTTCAGTCACTTCCTGGTAAGTGCTGTAAGAAGGTGGAGTTTCTGCATTTTTATGTTACTGCCTGCTTGTGTCTCATGTTTGTTAACTCTTTGTCTGCTTTATTTGACACTAGAGAGTGATTTAATATATATAAAAAAGATGCCATTGGCCATTTGAATGTTGAAATATTTACTTCACTTCCTTTGGGTGTTAAAACAGGTCAGATTACACCGTCACGACTTCTTTAGGTTATATTTGTTAAAAAAGTTAATTAAATTTTAACTAGCGATGTCTCTGTCTCTGTCAGAAAAAGAAGAACAAATATTGTCTCTAAGACAAGAAGATCACAGGAAACCAACACAAGCAACATTAATACCGGAGCTAAGGAAAAGCATAAGGCTTAATTAGGACCGAGAGGACTGAAAGTAAATGAACTTAATGAAGGACTAAACCAGGAAACAGAAACTCAGCTAAAACTACACAAAAACTGAACATAACCATAAAAATCTCGAGCATAATGCAAAAAAAAAAAAAGATAGTTCAGACAAAAAACAAGAAAGAGAACATGAATACTTATAATACATTTTATTTGTGTTTTAACTATTGCTCTTAATATGTCACAGACATCGCCAAGGGTCTGTCATGAACAAATCTGTCACATTGATTTCTTCACATACTGACGGATTGCCTTTCTGTCTGTTTTGTATCATCCTGCATGTAAACAGGAATAATGAAGCTTGAAGAAGGTGCACCAACAAAACAACAACAATGTAGATAAGTAGCACTATTAAAATGTTAGTTTACTCTCAGTAAGGGTCCTGCCAAGGTCAAGGCACCGAAACACGGCAAGCATATCATCAAAATAGTCCATGTGACATCGGTGGTTCAGAAGTAATTTTACGAAACTACAAGAATGCAAATAAAACCTTTGTTCAACTATTTTCTCCTCTGTGTCACCCTAGTGCCATTATGTGTGCCATGACGCATGGGCATGCATCCCTTATCATGCTTCTGTGTCTTTACCATAGTACCCTTGCTGTCTATGGAGAGAGCTCTCAGGTTTGCATCTTAATGCTGACGCTTTGTGGAAAAGTTATTTGAACTTTTATTATTATAGTCACCATTATAGTCATCATTGTTTGTTATACTTTTTATTTTTTATTTGCACAATGAGCAATGTTTGAAAGACCCTTATAGAATGCTCTTCTAACCAGACTAGTATGAGTTAGATGATCAGATTACTAACACAAAGCAGCAGAGCTGTCAAAGACTCTGGATCCTCACCACCAGGGAAGGCAGGCCGCTCCAAGCATAGGGGTGTAATGTTTACTAATTAGACTGTAAGATTCGCAGAGAGGAAAATGCAGAAATCCAGAAGAACGGAAAGACTGTGTCTGTGAAGGTGGTTGTGAATGTGTGTAGATGTGTGTTAGTCACCGGATCAGAGAATGATACCGTTCCTTTGTCGTAGTCCAGATACACTCTCACCCTTTCAACGTCCTGTTTAACAGGAAAACTAAACGTTTCTGACAGTCCATACTGATCAGACCGTACACTCCAGACATCAGCACTGAAGAAATCGCATCCCTTTCTCTGGTTCGATGCTGTAGTTATTCCAAGACTCCACCTTAAACTCTCCTTAACCTCCACGTCCCAGCTGTGTGTCCCTGAGTTAAAACCCTCTGAACCCAGCACACATGGATAATAATCAAATCTTTCTGGATTATTAGGAAGAGGTTGTTTGTTCCTACTGTTTCTCACGCTGGTCAGATCATCAGACACGACGAGCCACTGATTTTCAGTGTTTGGGTCCAGAACCACAGGAGCTGATGAGACACAATCAACAGCTGTTTTATTCTGACCTTCATGTTGTTATAGTAACTATGAATAAATGTTATATTTACATCCATGTCAACAGAAACTGATCCTGATCCTGACAAAACCAAACTGAAATGTGGAGATCTGCTGTAGCACTGTAACTGTAAATATCATATCCTTTTGTGCTGTAGCATATCTGGATGTTCACACATAAAGCTAAAATCTGGAAATAACCATGTGTCATTTCTAGTGTGTTTGTGTAAGAGCAGAGACCTTCTGGAGACTCACTGTTCTGGACGATGTCCTGCATCTTCTTCCAGACTCTGAAGGACAGGTTGCCCAAGTATCGTGGAACATGAATCAAAGCTCCAGAAGGTATCTGTGGATCCGGCTGTGATGAGATCTGGACTCTGGAAGAAGATTCAGGATCAGGACTGAAGTGGATTTGATTCAGAAGCAGAGAGACCAGAAACACCAGCAGATCACTCACCTTTCCATCGAGACCGGAAACTTCTGCAGAACAAACACACCATTTATCATCAACAACTCAATCAATCAATCAATCAATCAATCAATCAATGATCTGAAATCAGACCTTCAGAAAGCAGACATCGTTGTCTTTCATCATCTCCTCTGTGTCTTTGATTGTGTCTGAAAGAGCTGAGATGTGTCTGTTGATCTCCTCCAGCTTCTCCTTCATCATCTTCTTCTTCTGCTCCTCTTCCTCCCTCAGTGCACTGATTGTAGCTTCTTCTTCATCTCTGAGAAACCGATGAAGCTTCTCAAACTGCTGTTTAATCTGACTCTCTGTGTGATCAGCTTGAGACTGAAATCAAATCACATTCACTTCAGTCGTCTCAAAGTATATTCTAGAACTGACCTATTCAATTGGTGGACCAAATCTGATTGTTAGAACAACCAATAACCCAACGTGAAAATTTACTGTTACTCACCCTCAGCCCATCCACCATTTATTTTCTTCAGAAGAGCAGTAAATAGTTTGGTTTTTTTTTTTTATTTGAAACTGTTGTCTTTGGGGAGTCATAAAATTAAAGTTATTGTGTGCCCCTTTTTGCGAATCAAAAAAAACATATCAATGACCACAAATTTAACACTAGTCTCTCCTGACAATATATTGAGATCTCGTGAAGCTAATGACTTCGGCAAGAAAATGAATATTATTACGATATTAGTAGCAGTAATTTTATTACCATAATTAACAATATTATTACCATTATTATTATCTGTAATCCAAACCATCATCTTGGATGGCGTGTGAGTAAATTAACAGCATATTTTCATGTTGGGGTGACCTATTCCTTTAAATAGAAGATTGTTGAAGAAACACTTAAAGGAAAACAAAATGATGTTACCAGTATAACCAGCAGATGGCCGCAGCAAAACATTTTTACTTTTACAATGATGCTTTGTCAAAACCCTGTGGCCTTACTTTTTGACATACAGGGTACCCTTCAGCATAATATTTTCGACATGCAAGGTGCTCCATTACTTATTTTAATAAGAAACTTTATCTTATGAGTCAATATGCAGCCATAAAGCTCAGATCCTGTGTGCACTGTGTAGTAGAAAATAATTTGTACTTTCAGTTTTGTGAAGCAACAAGAATACTTTTTGTGTGCAAAGATATCAATTCTTCTATATATATATATCTTCCACCATTTTGGAGTTCCCTAAGTATGTACTTGACATAGTGAGCATTGGTTACGTTTTGAAGGAAAACATGCATGAATGTACTCTGCGTAATCAGCGTTGTTAACACTGTTTATTTTGTGAAAAGTGTCTTTATGCATTGCGATACTCTCCAAAATGGCAGAAGACTGTAACTCTGGGGGGAAGGATTGTTGGATAAAGTCGTTATTTTTGTGTTCTTTGTGCACAAAAAGTTTTCTCACAGCTTTGCGAAATTTAAGTTGAGTCACTGATGTCACATGGACTGCTTTACCGATGTATTTACTACATTTCTGGTCCTGGAAACATTTTGTCTACGGAGGGTATAGCTCTCTATGATTTCATGAAAAATATCTTCATTTTTGTTCCAAAGTTGAACGAAAGTCTTATCGTTCTAGGACGACATAAGGCAGGGTAAACAATAAAATAATTCATTTTGGGGTGAACTAACCCTTGAATTTAAACCCTAAGGCCAACAACTGAAAGCAATGGGGGGGTGTCCTACATGTCCAAAAGTGACCCTAAAGGGGTACCTTGAGCATCAAACAGTGACTCCTCACCAAATGTGATTGTGTTGGGAGTGAGAATGTGTTGGCTGTATAGAATCACTTAGTCGACTACCATTTCTTTTCACTTTCTGATTTCAAATTTATATTTAAACATGACACTATTATATATAAATATCACCAGGGTTGATTTATACATAAAAGTATAAAAAATAGAGTTTATTGGATCTGCATGCTTTCAAAAGGCAACAATTAATTTTTTTGGAGCGACATATACACTCAAAATATTAAAGTTAATCTTTAAAAATATTTGACTTAATGACTTTTTTTTCTGTTCTGAACTCGAGAAAGTTTCCTTAATTAATTTGGTCATGTGACCCAAATTTTTTTGGCAATTTCTTTTGGATACACATTATAAGTTTTTCAGAGAATAATTTTGCTAATGTTCCACCCACTGATAAAGCTCACAGAGATTTCTGCTTGGTCATTTTAGTCTCTGTGTGTGTGCGTGTGTTCAATAAGTGAACATACATTTATGTCAGACATCCTAATTCTTCTGTTAAAATGTCAAAAGTATAGATTTTCACCTTTATGTGTTGAATTGTTTTCTCGAACTCTCTTTTAATTTTCACGCTGTGCTCAGGTTGCTCTTGTAAGGACTTCAGTGCTGTATTGAGCTTCTCCTGGAATTAAAATGAATGAACGTATATGAGCAAAATGAAGCTATATTTTATATATTTCATGATGCAACTTGTATATGGATAGTTAATTCTGTCTTACCTTATACGATGAAACGGCTTCCCCGATGGGTCTGAATGTGTGACTGAGGTGTTTCTGTGAATCTCTACACACTAAACACACCGGCTGTTTGTCCTCCAGACAGAAGAGCTTGAGTTTCTCTCGGTGTACACCACAGATCTCCTCAGATCCCGACGAACGCCTCTCGTTTCTCTCCTTCAGGAGCAGATCACACAAGTTTTTTAACGCAAGGTTATGTATAGGATCATGACCCGCTGGGTTCATGCAGACGGGACACTCCTGAGATTCCTTCCTTCTCCAGAACTGTTGAAGGCACTCTTTGCAGACACTGTGTCCACATGTCAAAACATCGCGATCCTCGAAGATTTCCTTACACACGGGACAAGAAAAATCAGCTTCGGCGAACGAATGCATTTTCTCTGTTTGAGCTCCAGCGATCTTGACATTAACTTTCGCTTTTCGAACGGCGTAGAAAAACATTTGTGACCACAGCAATCACAAGAATGCTGACTGTTCAGAAACAAACATCTCTACAATTCTTCTTCATTGTCTTTCTCTTTCTTCTATGTAGATCCCTAGCTTGTTACGCTCTGACATGACTCTAAACTGACAGATTTATTAACAGCCTGCCACGGTCTTTTGGTGTTAAAGTAGTTCTAGCCTACATTCAGTGACAAATTAGTACTGAAAAGACAGACATTTCTCAAGTACATTTCTCTGGGCAAATGCATTGTAGAAGGCCAAACCATTGAGAAAAAGATGCATTTTCAAATTTGTCTATTAATACAGAAGTAGCTGATTATTTACATTAATATATCTGATAACACTATTCACTTCTGTTGCTTTTTCTACAAGAATAGAATAATTGAGTATATGAGTAACAGTGCTGAAAGTAAGAGATATTGATGTGAAAATAAACAAGTACATCTGAAAAATAATTTAGGTAACAGGATGAAAAATGCTCTGTTACAATATCCTCTGATATAAAGAAAATTGCCTTTAGAAGATGCAGAAAACATGTCTTGTTTTTTAGAGGGCTAAAAGTTTTTGCACAATTGTTTATGCCCTCAAGTAATGTGATACTGCCCCAGTTCCCAATTTCTTTCTGATTTCTCACATGGTGGCCATGTTTTTTTTTTTTTTTTTTTGTTTCTTACATATGCAAATGTCCCCATAGACACTTATGAAGTCATGATTATGAGCTTGCCGTATTCAAGAATGAATAAAATGTAGGACACCCTGTTTGACAGTCATATAAACACTCACCATGCTATACATGGAGTTTGCTGACAATTCTGGAATTTAGGTCAAATACATTACATTATTTCACAGTTTATGCTTCAAATGATAGTTCATATCTAGTCTACAAATACCCTACATCAGCTACAAGACAATGGGATGTAGTCGATGCGAGAACAGCATTGACAGCAGCAATGGTTGTCCCCTCCACCCCGTTTAAAGTTTACGACCCGCCCAACTCAAAAACACTGGTATTAAAACGAGTTTCCTAGTTGTATCGTGGATTCTCTCCTAAGTAGGTGATTATCTGAATCAGGTGTATTAAATATGAGACGTGCAGAGCGGTGGGCTCCGAGGACTGGAGTTGAGAACCATTGCACTAGATGGACTTCTCTGACCACGAGCGCCCTGTTTATAAGATGCTTGGTGCATCCCAATTAGGATACATCGCCCTCCGAAGGGCACTTCAGAGTGAAACAATCATGGCCGCCACATTGAAGGGTTGTTCCAAACGGAAGCGCTCAGAACTGGCCACTTTCAAGGGCCCTTCGGAATGAAGGATTTTAAATGGTTCGACGGATGGATCCCTGATCCTTTGAGCTGATTCGTTACATGATGACGGCGCCCCCGTGTGGGCACTTGAAGAAACAGTTTGATCCCCAACACCCGTCAACCCTTCAAAGCTCTCGCTCTGGAGGCTAATAGGGCATGAGACCTTCTGAATGTCAGGTTGAACTGACTTCACATTTTCGTTAAAGCGTCATTTTCTTTCCACTGCACTTTATTTTGCAGAATAAAGCAAAACAAACTCTCACTCATTTTGACCAATGTTAATTAATTACTTACAACCTAATTAGCATCCCAAACATTGAAAGGTTTTACCTCACTACATCATACTATAGAAAAAATAAAACTCCAAACTTACACAAATAGGTCCAGTTTTTTTTCTTTTTAAACTTTGGCCATGTTCAGCATGAGAATCCAACTTATAATTCTGAATGCATTAAAATAGCATTAGTCCTACATTTTATTCAGAGAATGGCGCCGAATCCCAATCACACATCTGTTAAGATAAGCTTAAGAGATCACAATTTCTTCTATAAGAGTGAGTCCTTTAGTGAATGCCAGTAACACTAAGAATTTGCTTCAACAAGCACAAAATATATAGACATTTTAGGAGATCGGGGAGTTGGTAAAACCACACAGCATTGATGAGTAAAGGGTAAATACCACAAAATTGAGCAAATGGTAACTAACCAATAAATTGCTACAGAAAGAAAAAGCCAACATTTATTTATGAATTTAACAAAGAAGACAAGAAGATCCAGACTTATAGGTGTAACGCTTACTGACTACTATACGGTAAGATCCTCAGAGGGGAAAGACTATGAAAGAACGGGAAGATGGTGTCGGTGAAGGAGGTTGTGAATGTGTGTAGATGTGTGTTAGTTACAGGATCAGAGAAAGACACTGTTCCTCCGTCATAGTCCAGACACACTCTCACACGCTTAAGCTTCTGTTTAACAGAAAAACTAGAGCGTTCATACAGTCCATACTGATCATACTGCACACTCCAGACATCATTATTATTAAAGAAATCATGCCCTTTTCTCTGGTTCGATGCTGTAGTTATTCCAAGACTCCAGCATAAACTCTCTTTGACCTCCACGTCCCAGCTGTGTGTCCCTGAGTTAAAACCCTCTGAACCCAAAACACATGGATAATCATTAAATCTCTCTGGATTATTAGGAACTGTTTTTTTGTCAGCCCATCTCACGCTGGTCAGATCTTCAGACAGGACGAGATGTGGATAAGCCGTGTTTGGGTCCAGAATTACAGGAGCTGATGAGACACAATAAACAAGTGCTTTTATTCCGATCTTCATATAATGATCAAGAACTGAACACAGATTATTATGAATTATGAACAGAACTCTTATGTCTCTGCAGTATCTCTCTCACACACAGACATCATTAAGGCTCATTTTGGTGCAGCAGCCCATCTATTTGAATGTATATCATGCTAGAATCTGTACATTTTTGATAATGCATCATTTCCAGTGTTTGTGTAAGAGCAGAGATCCTCTCTAGACTCACTGTTCTGGACGATGTCCTGCATCTTCTTCCAGACTCTGAAGGACAGGTTGCCCAAGTATCGTGGCACATGAATCAAAGCTCCAGAAGGTATCTGTGGATCCGGCTGTGAGGAGATCTGGACTCTGGAAGAAGATTCAGGATCAGGACTGAAGTGGATTTGATTCAGAAGCAGAGAAACCAGAAACACCAGCAGATCACTCACCTTTCCATCGAGACCGGAAACTTCTGCAGAACAAACACACCATTTATCATCAACAACTCAATCAATCAATCAATCAATCAATCAATCAATGATCTGAAATCAGACCTTCAGAAAGCAGACGTCATTGTCTTTCATCATCTCCTCCATGTCTTTGATTGTGTTTGAAAGAGCTGAGATGTGTCTGTTGATCTCCTCCAGCTTCTCCTTCATCATCTTCTTCTTCTGCTCCTCTTCCTCCCTCAGTGCAGTGATTGTAGCTTCTTCTTCATCTCTGAGAAACCGATGAAGCTTCTCAAACTGCTGTTTAATCTGACTCTCTGTGTGATCAGCTTGAGACTGAAATCAAACCACATTCACTTCAGTCGTCTCAGTAGATACACATCACATCATCTACACTTCAGCGAGAAAGGTACAATAGTGATCTCAAGATGGTGATGTTTCAATCAAAAAGGGGTGTTGTTGACCCACAGTCACAGCGTACACTCCTCTAACCTTTCCCAAGCATTTCATACAGAATTACTTTATAATTACTGTAATGTTAAAATATGTTTGGGCACTGTTTGTTTATGAACAGATTATGGAGTAAGTCACATGAATAAGGTTAGTCCAAACTGTGACCTTTCTTGCATTTAGGCTGGACTAGTTTTTAATTTAACTTTTGATGTTGTTCTAGTAGTGTAGGTCTATGGTAAACTGCTGTTATGTTGAGTATGGTTCTCGGTTCTGTCTCCTCACCTTGATGTGTTCAGTTGTTTTCTCAAACTCTTCTTTTATTTTCCCTCCACATGTAATTTTTTGTTGTAAGGATGTCAGTGCCGTTTTGAGCTCCTCCTAGATTCGAACAGCATGAAAATGCATTGATTCTGTGCTAATGGTTGTCTATTGTTCTTTACGTATGATAGAAGAGACATTTTTCTTACCTTATACGATGAAACGGCTTCCCCGATGGGTCTGAATGTGTGACTGATGTGTTTCTGTGAATCTCTACACACTAAACACACCGGCTGTTCGTCCTCCAGACAGAAGAGCTTGAGTTTCTCTCGGTGTACACCACAGATCTCCTCAGATCCCGACGAACCGTTTCTTTGCTTCAGGAACGACTCGCACAAGTTTTTTAATGCGAGATTAAGAGGCGGCTGTTCTTTCGAGGATCTTCTCCTGCAGACGGGACACTCCTGAGTTTCCTTGGTTCTCCAGAACCGTTGAAGACACTCCTTGCAGAAACTGTGACTACACGATAAAACAACAGGATCCTTGAAGATTTCACAGCACACGGGACAAGAAAGTTCTTCTGCAGAAACATTTAATGAAGCCATTTTCACGGCAATCTCAGTGAATGGTAGTGAAACTCAAAAAGCGTCTGTATGATAGAATGAGTGAATAATCTTTGGGAATGTTGTGCAGCAGGTCAGACGGCACCGTCAACATTTCTTCAAGTGCACATGCTGGTATTGTTTAAAAATGAAACCACTGTGAAACAGAACAAACATTCATGCCCTTTCGCTTGTCCTTTTTTTTCAATTTTACACCTGCATAGAAATATTAACACTGCATGCACACTTACAACCATAGCAGCAATACGTGTAATAAATCCAATAAAATAAATCACCCAGCGAATAAA
The DNA here is from genome assembly GCF_018831695.1 of Puntigrus tetrazona. NCBI lineage: Eukaryota > Metazoa > Chordata > Actinopteri > Cypriniformes > Cyprinidae > Puntigrus > Puntigrus tetrazona. The sequence continues at coordinate 2,709,763 of NC_056701.1, forward strand.
ATAAACAACGTTAACAAGTTGAATATATTTTGTATATATTATAAGTCTGTATTGCCGTAGTTGCTGCTAGCTAGCCTCCCATCTAAGACGGTTGTTAACGTTAGCAAAATAACCTGACTGTAAGTACATTTACATTATTGGTCACACCTATTATATTTCCAGTTGTTCCTGCATTTCCATAGACTCCAGTGCAAAGGTGAAAAAAAGTGCAGATATTTTACAGATACTTTGACAAGCACTTTAAGGTTATGCTGGCCTTTTTGACATTGACTAGACAGAAGAGGCAGCTCCTGAGAACAAAGTCTATCTTGGTGCTACGCGATCTCCTCAAAGCCAAGGAATGTGAAATAATTACCTAATATTAACCAACTTTTATTATATGCACCTTGGAAAAATACCAAGCTCTAGACCATATCTGTAGGTGTTTGATTTGCTCTCACTCAAGAACCACTTAAAGACAGTGACTGCGCCGGAAGACTTTGCAAAAACAATTGTTCAGAGATGGGAAATGGGTTGTTCACCTTCATTTCTGATGAAAATAGATATTGAGACGGATTTTGATGTCGGATGCTCAAACCTGGGGTGCGTTTCTCAAAAGCAGCTATATGGTCTTACGTTCTGCCATTAGCAGAGTTTAGCGGAAGTCAGTTAGCCAACAACGATTAGCCAACATCTACCTCAGGATTGGAGTCGGTTGCACGATGTCACCAGTAGATGTCAGTAAAGCACCAGCGAAAGCATTTATCTGCTGTCGCCTTTTTTTGCTTACTATTAGCATTTTCAAGAAAGTCCGTCGACAGCTGTTCAGTGCTCTCTATATTCAGTGAATTAAGTTGACAATATTATTCTTTTTTAAGCACTCCGTCTTGCGTCTGTCTTGTGGAATTCGCTAGAAAAAGTGACACGGTTAGCCCTTAGTCCTTACAGCATAATTTATTTACACACACACAGCTTAAATGTACGCTGTTATCAGCACCTCTAGCATGTGTTTGTGGAGATGTTTTACAGTTCCCGCGAACTCTTGTTTGTCGTCCATTATGGTGTGTACGTCTCCGTGTAATGGCATGTGTGTTTCCGCAGGGCCTGATTCATTGAGATCGATGCCGCTCTTAGGTAAATGGTTGCCTAGGAGACGGACAGGTGCTTTCCATCTTAGCGTCCTGAGGGGGAAGCGGGAAGACAAACGCTCTCTTCCGTTCTCGCGTCACCTTGGAAACACTGGAACGCACGCGACCGGACGTCCAGCGCGCGCCGATTCTATCCGCGAAGATTCCATTCGTTCTTGTGTAAGATTTTGAATATTTTTGGCCCAGTGCTTTTTAATGTGTTGGAAAAGACAAAAGAGAAATCCTTCCAAAGACACTATAACATGTGGTTAAATAACCAACTGAACGATAGAATTGAATTTGGATGAATCAATCAATTCTTGTTATTTTGTTAATATTCGCAGTGCAAAAAAATAAAAATAAAATAAAATAAAATAAATTATATATTTCCTTTTAGGTGTCAAATAGACGTCTACTAGATGTCTTTAAGATGCGTGATTTAGACCGTATGTAAAACTGACCGTCAAAAGCTTGTATAGCAGATGCTTTCCAGATCAAAAGATCTTTAACAGACATCTTGCAGACATACATGTGCTATCTATATTACCTAAAAAATAAAATCTATTGAACAATTAATGCTATTGGGAGAACTTTCGATTATTAGTGTGCCGTTGCTATGGCGACCGCGACTGGTCCATGTACAAAAATACTAAACGAATATTGAAAATACAGGCTCTGATAAACCTGTAATCAAACTTAGAAGTTTAGATAAAAATGACTACTCACTCAAATACATTTATTTAATGGCAAGTACTTAATTTTTTCGGTCCGTAACTTTTGGCGCCAAAGCGGTTAATAAACAAAGCGGCGTGATTCTCGCGGATGAACATTGTAGCCGGAACTACTTGTCGCTGTTCTACCTACGCGAAGCAGTCTAAATAGTGCGAATATAAACTTTACATTCAGGACGAGCCAAAAACGAAATGGAAAATGGATTCGTGGCGTACTCGCTTATTATAGACATGTAAATTCTGAACACAAAACAGTTAAGGGACTGCAGCTTTCAGGAATCTAGTTTAGGCCTTCAAGTAGTCCCAAATGCACACTAGAAATACTTCACTGGTGATAGGGAAAGAAAGTATGCTTCATCGTAAAACAGCGTGGAAGTGTTGAGTTCGAGTCCCCCTTCCTAAAATATAATGGAGTATCTATAAATGTTTATCTATTGAATTATAAAGACGTTTTACTAAATTATTCCAGATGAATTATTCCAAACAATCGAGAGACAAAAACGCCACCACACGCTGAAGTAGACAAGTTTATTTATGCAATAATAACGATGGTGTTCATATCAATGGCTAGTAATAAATATGATGTCATAATAATGATGATAATAACTTTAATGTCAGAATAACAAATAGAGTTTTCATCTGAGGCTTGTAGCGATAGTAGAAGAGAAAGAAAACACAAACTGATACGGTCACAGATCTGGAGGGCTTCAGAGAGACGCTTTGAACTTTCAATATTTCACCTTTAAACCCTTTTTTAAAGACATCTTATCATTTGAACGCTTACAAAAATGAGAAAGAGATAGATTTTTTTTTTTTTTTAAAAATCCTTACAAATGAACCTTATCGTTTTAGAACAAAATACAAGATTTTGCTGGGGCGAGGGGTAGAGGAGACGGGGCTGATATTTACAGCACAGCAGAGATAGAAAAAACACTGTTTACCACGGTAAAACCAGACAGATGCTCCCTCTCTCTCCTCTCACACACACACACACACACACACACACACACACACACACACACACACACACACACACAACACACACACAGTTATTCACTTTCCTCTTTCAGTCTGGCTGAGACCTTTTCAGATACTTTTATGGCGTTAAAAGTAAAACTTAAGTTAAAAAAAAAGTTAACAAAAATGAGCTAGCTGCCAAGGCAAAATAAAAAGTAAAAAAAAAAGAAATAAGCACAGGAATGTAATTAAAAATACATAAATAAAAATGTGAATTTAATTTAAGAAAGACCATAGTTAAATTACAAAAAAAAAAAAAAAAAAAAAATATATATATATATATATATATATATATATATATATATATATATATATATATATATATGAATAATAACTCATTAAATAAATATTTAGAAAATAAAAATAATAAAATAAATCACTTACTAAATAAAATAAATATTTTATTTGTTTGCCTGCATGTCATGCCACCATTAACCAACATCAGAGAACTATAAACATGAAAATATGTTGTTAAATTATTGAAATATTAACTAAAAGACGAGAAAAGGGGTTCGGCTGACAAAAAAAGTTTTGGTAACCCTGATGTAAATGGTTTAATAATTAGTAAATGTAAACCTCGAAGTGTTCTTCTATCAGGTAAAAGTAACAAAACCAAATCATCACGCTTGGATGAACCCATTCATGTGATACAACACCCTTTTTGCTCGCTCATTCAAGTTTTGCAGAAATGCAGATGCGCTCATATGAAGCAAAACTCCTCTAAAGATTCGTTTGGACGAGCAACTGCCGAACAAAACGCTAAATCGCATCTTAATTGAACTCTAAGCGTGCCCAGGGTTTCTGTAGGGCACGCAGAGCAGCAAAAATAAGAAGCTCGATATCCAAACAATAGCGGTCAGAGTGAAATAATGCTGTATTACAGTAGAGTCGTGATCTGATTAAGACTGGATTAAAAAAAAAAAAAAAACCACACACATCTCAAACGCACGCACGACCCCTGCTCTCGGCCCCGTCGGCCCCATAATAAATGTGTTACTTATGTACAAATACAACTACCGTTACACTCTGAACATATATCAGTACATTCTCGAAAACACGTGGATAGGGAGAATGTGCTTTAAAAATTTTCCCCAAATAAAATGTTCTGTTTCTTCCCATCCCATCCCTTCCCCCGGCAGGCGTATCAAACCCCAGAAACACTTCATACAGCTGACAAAAGTTACCAGAGAACAGGTTAACAGTCACTGTTTGTGTAAAACGTCGTTTAAAGGAAGCATTTAATGTAGGCGTAGATAAACATGTGGATATATTTGTCATATAGCGCTATGATAATTCAATGAATAATACTTTACTTTGTCATCTATCCCCCCCCTCCCCAAGTTAAATACTAGATGCATCCGCGGTGCGCTTCGTTTTGGCCGGAAGTTAGTGCCCTGGTTTAAAAGTAAACATCGTAATCTCACGCTTCAGAGCGTTTGTTTCGCGTCATGGAAATGTGAAGCCATTTTTTGCATAAATTGTTGCATAATTATAATGAATAATTTACACAGATGAACATTCTGCTCGTGTTTCATAAATGCCAATTAAAGAAGTCTCTTCCGCTTACCGAGGCTGCTTTTATTTAAGAAAACAGTAAAATGTGAACTTTTATATTATATATATATATATATATAGTAAACCGTGAACAAAGCTGAATTTAATTATCAATGATAGTTATCAATGTTGAAAAAAGTTATGCTGCTTTACGTTTTTTGTGGAATCTGCGTTACTTTCACTTTTCAGGACTCTGTGATGAATAGATAGTTGAAAAGAGCATTTACTTGGAAAAGAAATCCTTTGTAACATTATAAATGCTTTCACTGGCAATTTTGTCCAGTTGCTTTTCACGGTATTATTGTTTTCAATTTTTAATACTATTTGTAATCTCGATCGGACGAAACAACGCTTAAATAATCCTAGGAGCCGTTCACAATCCAGTGCGCTACATTTTAGGCCGTGTGTGATCGTTTGCAGCATCAAGTTAAAAAAATTTCAACTTTTACGCGCAGCGTGGCTCATTGTTAGTTTACATTTTTTTTTTAACCAATCAGAAAACCTTGGAGGCGGGGCAAGCGTTTGTTTACGTAAGCAAGTTGGCATGGCAACTGTTTTATTTAACGCAGCCTTCGTGGAGGAGGTATATTGTGCTTCCCTAAAAAAACGCAGCCTAGATTTACTAAACGCGGTAAATTTAACATTACCGCGCAATTTCGTAAAAGCGCTAATACTGTGTGTCATTTACTAACAATTTGCACTTTAAAGAACACAGACGCAGCCGTAATGATCGGCGCAATCTACCAAGAGCAGCGCAAATAACAGTAATTTGTCGAGCATTAACAGTAAATAAAGTTGCACTGTTTCATTTGAATAGGCTCCTCCCATAATTACGTCTTTAGTAAATCCTCAAAGTAGCATTTTAACACCGACGGGCGATTCGCGCTGATGCAAGCTATTAGTAAATCAGGCCTTTAGTCTCAACGAAACCACAGCAACAGAATGAATATCCATGTAAGCTGTCCATAAAATCATTCTCGTGTGAATTGTGAATCTTAATTAGTGATTTTGCTCCGCCCCTTTCGAACCAACCGCCGGGCAACATCGATCAGTGGTTGACATCTTTAGTTTCAGAGTCCTAACCAGGAACACCACAGGAAGTTGGTCGGCCATTCGGCTCATTCGTGACCACAGGAAGTGAATGAGCGGCTCCGCCCACACAGGACGAACTGCATCCTGCGAGCGGTCGCGGCGACGCCTCTCCACAGGAAGCGGGGTGAACGGATGACCAATGAGGACGCGAGCTGAAGCGCGTGACGCAGGAAGTGCGGCGAGAGCGATATCCTTTTCCGGGAAAGTGTCGCGAAGCAACCAATCACAGCACGCACGATGACTCCACCCACGGGAAACACGTTAGTCATGCAACCTTCGGCTTGTTTTGGCTCCTCCCCCGTCGCACATCGCCTCTGATTGGCGGGTGGTGTTGTGGGCGGGGCCGAAGCGCGAGGATCCCCGCGCGGTCACGTCGGCGCCGGTTTACTGTCGTCTCTGAGATGCGCACGAACGCGAACATATAGAAAAATAAAATGTTTCTGAATGTGTTTTCTTTCTTTGTCCTTCATGTCCTGGCACTTTTCTTCATTCTCCTCTGGTAACATTTCTCACGATGGTCCTTGCTTTCCTGAAGTGCTCAGTACAGATCTCGCTCTCTCTCACTGTTTTTTCTTCCGCTGTATTTACTGAAAAAGCAAAAGCAGACAGGAATTTATTCAGTGATGCTTTTTGGCTTCAACTGGCATCATTTCGGTTTTGCAGCAGCCTCCAAAATCTCTCATTTCCACCCATATGAGCATTACAGTATATTACTGTAAGAAACAGAGCCAATTTACAGTAACTAACCGTAACTATGCATGGCAAAACAAATATTAGCGTGAGCATAAGTGACGTTTCGGCGGTTTCACTGTTCATACTATACACTGCGAAAACAAACAAATAAATTGAATTAATGACATAAAAAAAGATAAAATAAACAAGTATTTCATCTCGTTAAATTTAAGGAGGTTTATGAAGTAGAAACATTGGTATAGAATGCGTTTAAAAAAAACATAAAAATGACAGAATACAAGAACGTCCTTTAAATCACTTAAAAAAAAAACAGTAAAGCAACTGTAATTTATTTTCGAGAACGACAGAAAGCGTTTCGGAGCTGCTGCATTTCGTACGCATTTAAGGGAGGAGACGACAGCTCATGTAAGCTCTTTATTTTTTACGTAGACATATTCATGAGTTATAATGAACTTGTATATATAAACATCAAATATTTTCATATGCAAAAAGACCACATCGTATACAGTGCTGAGTATATCCAACAAAAGCACTTCTGACAAAACCCTCAGACAAAAACAAGTGAAAATAAATGACATAGCGTTTAAAGGATAACACATAAAACCCGTTATAAGTACTGAAACGCTTAGGAAGAGAATCATACGATATTTCCGAAGTATATATATACACGTATTTACAAAATTTTTTGCTTTTTGTATTTTTTTTCCCAACTCTACGTGTGTTTTTTTTTTTTTTTTTTTTTTTTTTGCTTAAACAGCAGGTAAACATGCTGGCCTTTACGAGTCGAGACCTGAAGACTTCATAGACGTGATTAATAATCGTAACGTATGCTGATATGTCGACTTTATGAGCTGCAGAATAATTATGCGGTTCTTCATTATGACATTTTAAAACGATGCATGTCACGCGTGTACTTTTGTCCGCCTGCTGGTTCTTCGTACGTTAACTTTTGAGTGGAAGCGAAACGGAAAAAAAATGGCGTCTTTCACGTCCACAGAGGCTCGGCGGCGGCCTTAACCGGTCGAAGGGGAATAAAAGAGAGGAAAACACGGACTTACGTTTACTGCGGTTCAGTGCAAAAACCCTCAAGAGTCCCTAAAACAAAGTCACGGACGCGACAGAGATCTGCAGCAGATTCGGGAAATCAGCTGCTGATACGTTAGTGTGTAAACATGGTTAACTTTTCCTACCCTTACTTCAAGCATAAAGGCCCTTCACTCAGTCACGTCCCTCAAAAGTTAAGTTTCCTCAAGGATATAGCCCTAATTACGTGAATCAAGTGACATTTTTACAGCGCGTGGGGGCTGAATTGAGTCCGAAGCATCATAACACGGGCTCTTGAGAGTTTCCATCTTAATTATTAACAAATGTCACACTACTTAGGGTCCCTGTCCATGTTTTGCATTTGAATCAGTGAGGTGTAGACTGAACTTGTTCACATTTAATCATTAATGCATTCAGATGGAAGCGGAAAAGGAAACAAGAAACTCTCAGCCGACGGCTTTTCTCCTTTCTTTTCTCTTTAGGTTTCTTTTCTTACGGTTCTTTATGCTTCACCGTGTCTCAGTACGTTTTTTTTTAAGGCAAGACACTACAGGCGAACATATATATCACCTACACGTACAATACACGAAGAAAACGCCGTTGTAAGTTTTCAGATATTTCTTTTAAACACGCGAATGAGGCATTTTCTAATGAAATACGTGCGCACTTGCAAAAATGGCATTGAATAAATCTTTTTTAGGTTTAGTTTGTTACATGTTAGTTACACGTTTTACAGAAGAGATTTTTTTTTATCCTCTATAAATAAAAAAAACCCCTAACGGGCAGAAAAAAAAGACATTTTCTTTACGTTTTAGGAATAAAATGTAATACATAGCAGTGCAAATCATGTACGAACGAACCCCTCTATAAAAATATTCAGAATATAGATACTAATCGAACTCTTAAAATTCATAAATGCTGCTAAATCGGAGAAACTCATTCTGAAATCTACAGATGCAAAGAGATAAAGTGCGATCATAAAATCAATAAACGCTTTTCAGAATACAGATAAATGAAAACGGTTTTGGTGTATGTAAGTGAAAATACACTTTTAACATGTTTTTAGACATGAATATATGAATATAAATTATTGTGAATAATATACAAACAAATCCCTCATTAAAAATCTTCGGAATATAGATAGGAATAAAATTTGGTAATTTTCAGTATACTGAAGTGGAGAAACGAACTCAACCTTTAAATATATATATATTTACTGTAATTGAAATCTACAGACATGAATAGTTATGGTGCAATAATGAAACAAAGAGAATATTGTGTGAATGAACAGCTTTATAAAAACCTTCAGAATATAGATGGGTATAAAGCCGTCGATATATTTTAGAAGTGGAAAAAGCAACTCACGTAGAGAAAACAGCCTTTAAATGTATGTATTGCAACCGCAATCTACAGATATAAATAGTTCTAGTGCAATAATGAAACGATGTATGAACGAACCTTTCTAGAAAAGCCTTCAGAATATAGAGAGGAATCGAAATGCTGAGTCTGGTGTATGTAGGTAACGTTTAGAAAATAAAGAAACACTCGTGTGCATTCTGGATGTTTTCTTTTCACTAGTCTGGAAACAAAATTGCCCAAAATCTCAAAACTGAAAATTCACTGTAAAAAAAAAAAAAACCTTGAAATACCTTGATACGCCGTCGCCTAAACTTTTTTAGTTGAGCCAACTTAAACTTTTTGAGTTAAAGCGACAACTAAAATATTTTAGTTGACTAAACAAAGAAATTTCAAGCAAAATATGTTCAAGTTGAACCAACTTTTTTTTTTTACAGTGTTGTTTATCTCATAGTGCCTTGCCTTACATGTATTTAAGCGTAAGAGTTTATATATTTTTTTAATTTCTCTGTAAATCTTTATTATTTTTTACATTTCTATGCATAACTCCCTCAATCTCACCATGTCTATATATATATATATTTATTACAATTCAAAAAATTCTCACATCCCTTTAAATCCCATTATGTGTTTTCATGAATTTAATAATACGGCCTTCCTTCGAAAATCCACATCGCTCTCAAAGCCTCTTTGTTAACTTTATGCGATGTTCCCGTACATGAAATGAGGGTTTAATCCCGTATGTGTTATTGTGAAAGCACTCGCTCATCCACTGGGCGCGAGTTAAACCTGTCCACTGCGTACAGAGGTAAATCTGTTAGTGCAAAAGTCCTCTCATCTCTGAAACAACATGCATAGAAACCCTTCAAATAAGACCCCGGCAACTAAACGAGGACAGCTTATTAAACACACCGTTTCAGACCACAGAGACTAGAGTATGCTGGCGATATCTGGTGGAGCGTATTTTCGTGTCTGCTGGGGGTGGTTTTGGATTCAGAGAAAAGTTGAAGAGAGTCCTGAGATATTTTCCGTCTCTTGTCTGAATTCACACTAGCAGCTTATATACATAACAAAACGATCATTTAAAGGACCGCACAACAGTTCACGTTCTTGCCGCTTTGAAATGCTTTTTGACGCGCCGTCCTCGCTTTTGCAGGCAAAACGCGAATGCGGGAAAACCGTTGGTGTACAAAAAAAAACATGTCTGAAATCAAAGGGTGGAAAAAAAAAATCCACGTTTGTGAGCTGCTCTTCTGATTTTCCCACTGATTTTCCACAACGTCCGCTTGAGAGATGAGGGGCCGTTGGGTGACCTGGAAGCATTTTAGTTTGAAAGCGCACTCCGTGTAGCAGAACGAGTCTAGTGGTTTTGTGTGCTAGTTTGAGTAATCAGTGGTTTAGTCTCTCTAGTAGGGCGTGAAGCGGCTGTAGCCTCCTCTGTACAGGCTCGCCTGCAACATCAAAGATGACAGAGCACCAATCAGAGTCAAGCTGGTGGTCACGGCAACGACGGAGTTCCTGCTTCTCAAACTTCCTTCCTTTAGAGTTCTGCCGCTGATGTAAAGGAACGGGTTGTTTGGAGAAAAGCTTTTTTAAACGGATTTCGTAGAAACATACCGTTGCACCACTCGGCAATTGTAGTGGATGGGTGCCGTCGTCTCTTATATCGAAATCCACCCACATATTTGTTTAGAGCTGTTTTGGCTCGTAAACAGAGCTTGATCTGTGCTGGTTTTTTTTTAGTTAAAACATCTTAGTGATGTTTTTATTTGCTTTTCTCGTCACGGGACTGGAGTGGTGCGGATGTTTTTATCAAGCTGTTTAGACGCTCACTCTGACGGCACCCATTCACTGCAAAGGTTCGACCGGTGAGCAAGCGGTGCAATGCTACATTTCTTCAAATTTGATTTCTCGACATCTTGTTAGATGAGGCCCGAGGGTGAGAAAATGTTCGCGTGTGCGTTCACTAATGCTGATGAACTCTGAGAACCGATTTAGAAAACTTCTCAAAACTTAAGTTTAATAACGGTGAGATCAGTGGGTCACACTGCTCACGAAGGGATCCGCATTCTTTTTTTTTTTGGTATCTCATTACAGAGTCGCTAACTAGCAATTTCACTAGCGTTCCCGTCTGCATGCATTGTGCAGAAATGGCTTCGGTCGACTTTGAAAGCACTATAGACCTCAGACTACGACGCATCAAATGAATTCCAATGCCGTTCAAAGGCATGTACAATTATTCTCTTTAAAGTTTAGTGTGCAGAAGGCTCGCAGGCGTGGGAGCGAGTGATGGTCTTCGAACACGCCCCACGATACCGGACCATACGAGTAATTTACTCCAGAAAGCCAAGACCTTCAAAGGATAATTCTCCCTAATTTAAGGGGGAACCCGCTCGCCGGTCTGGGTGGAAGCCTTCTGCAATTTCATGACGCTGGGAAAACCAGCAAAGAGAATTTAGTGCAACCTCAGAGGAACTAATTATTAAAGGAATTTTAAAAGCGAAAAGCTCTCCCATCTCGCGCCATCGCGTTAATCAGTTATGATGAAAGAGCCGAAAAACCAAAGTGCTCTTTCTCTGACAGATGAGGGATCTTTTGATTGCTCTGTAAATCAGAGTTCTCAGGTTCTTCTGCGTCAGTAGTCAAACACGCACGCATACACATAAATAAATGGACAAGTTGGGTCTGTTCCAAAACCTAGTGAGCTCCCTAACTAGACAGCACTGCGAGAGATCATAGAGGCACTTTAAAAGGAACTCGAAACCTTCTAAAAGACCCTTTTCGATCCAATTTGTAATGCAGCATCAGATGTACACTGTATTTATATTATAATATACTTTTATATAATATTACTTTATTATATATATATACTGTACATATATATACTGTATATATATATTCTTTTTATTATTATTTATTATTTATTTTTTTGTCATTTTCTTAGTTTTTAAATAAATATTATTATTATTATTTTTTTATATTTCAGTTCATTGGTTCTTTTTTTTTATTCTATTTCAATTTAATTAATTTAATTATGAAGCACTGTTTCATTTTTACACTGCCCTTTTATTTTAAATGCTTTGATCTATTTGTGACAAAGCAAGACGAAATACTAATAATAACGAAGAAAATTGGTTTTAGCGAATGCACCCGTCGTGTGCAGTTCCGACAAAATAACGTTGCAATCGTACAATAACCAAATCACAAATAAACAAATGGGTCGGATGAATTAAAATAGATTATTAACGCTTTTTAAAATGCTGTATCGCGCTACAAATGGTGCAACTCTGAAAAAATGTTCTCTTTGCCAGCGGCAGACAGGCGGCTCACTCAGTTTTGGAACGGAGCCCGCTGACGGGGCTTTCTCGGCCCTGTGATGGGGTCATTTTTCTCACTGTTGATGAAGAAACAAGGAAGGAAATTTGCAGGGAAGCAGGAATCAAAGAAAAGCGTACAGGCACAGTCTTAATTAAGTAAATGAAGAGAGTCTCAAACAAAGCGTCTTAATTAATGAAAGCTTTTAGCTAGCAGCTGCACCGGGGAACTGTTTACCACTGCTCCTTTTTTCTTTCTTATTTCGGTTTAATGTGTTTTTGCTGACGTCCTTGTCGTTGAGAAATTGCATGCATGCCGGAGTGCCAAACGAGAGTCTTTTGTTTTTGCTTTCTGATAGAGAGAGGTGGTTGGAAACGAACCGTCCTCTGTCGCCTCCTTCCTTTAGTCGAGTCTGTCCCACGGCACACTGCTGCATGCGTAACATGCTCGTTAATTTAGGGGAAATAGAGAGCAAACGACGCGGCGGAGAAGAGACGAGCTCTCCTCGCTCTGACGGCCCATTAGCGCCTTCATCTTTGATGTTAGCTGCAAACGCTAGCTAAAAACAGACATTAACCGACTGACTTCCTCTCGTCAGGGGGTGTGTCGCGGACACAGAAACACACCTGGCACATATGCGGCGGACAGAAAAAGCGTCTCAATGCAGTTCTGACGAAGTGCACAGCGCATTGACTCTTCCGGGTTTGTAACAGTGCTTTGCCTTACCATGGTCCCCACGCTGTAGGTGGCTGCCGGGCCGATGGTGTGGTGATACGGGTCGGTAGTTGCATAGACTCTCCCATAACTGAAGAAACAGTTCAACACGTGTAAAGCATTTTTTACTCATGCAATGAAATGAAAGGAATAGGTCACCCAAAAAACGAAAACTAAGGCGTATTTTAGTCAGCCCCAAGCCATGCTTGGTGTATGTGACTTTCTTCTTTCAGGTGAACACAGTCTTTTTTTAAAAATTAGCCAAGAGGAGTTAGCAAAGAAGCCTGGAAGTCAAAACTAGAAATATTTTTGTCACGAAAAACCATCGACCTGCTTCAGATGCTTGAAAGAGCCAGGATGCATTTGTTTGTCTGAAAGAAGAAAGTCATATACAACTAGGACGGCTTGGGGTTGAGTAAAATATGCCGTAATCCTCGTTTTTTTGGGGTGAGCTATTCCTTTAAAGTACTTTGTACGCACCAAAACTATTCTCGCCAACTTGGAAACTTCACCAAAATATTCAGACTTGGTGTGAATAAACAGAAATGCCAAATTATCGCGGCCGCCATCACAAACGCAATGTACAGGGTGCGCTATCGAGCAAGCTTACCGTTTCACAAAAGCCATACAAATGAAGCTTGTTATGTTATTTAAGTATTAAAATGTCATCGTTTTTTTTAAACCGAGCTCTACTTTAAAAGTTTCTTTTGAGGTTTTGAGTTCAGAACATAGTACGGTGCATAAAAAGTAGTCTTTTTAAATCGACAATCAAAATGTGTGCATCTACTGCGCTTTTTTCGGTTCGAAACTCAATTTTTTGAGTTCAGGCTCTTCAAGCGAGCGAGGGTGGCATATCGGGGCGTTTCTAACGACACTAAAACTAGACGACACTAAAACGCAGGCCTCGGATGCGACCGCTTTCACCGGGGAGTCGTGTTTCGTTCGCTTTCAGCATTTTTCGAAATCGCCCTGCGGCAAAAACTCAGCGTTTTTGTTTTCCCGCGAAACAATTTCAGGTGAACGACGCGAGAAAGAGGAAAAAAACGAGGCGTGAGAGCAAAAGAATGACTGAAAAGAGATAATGAGTGAGGGGAAGAAAGGCGAAAGGGGTGCCGCAGGCTTCGTGTCGCTGGTTTGGAACTAATCCTCCACAGGAAGGACAACACGTGTCATTTCCTTTCATTTATACATTGCGCATATTCCGCTCTCTTCTGCTGCTTCTCCACAGACAATTTGCAAATGAAGGTCTGCAGAGAGCAGATAAGAAGACACAAGCCCTCGGCTGCGGGCAACGACTCCGGCAGACGAACGGAGGGCGAGGGAGAAAAGGCCAGCTTTACCGTAGGAGATATATACGCTTTAAAGCCTGCGTGCGTGACGTTAAGCGTGCTGACTCAGTCTGGATCGGCAAGAAACCCGCTTTGAAAGCACAACACCGACGAAGCGTCATTTCGTTAATCGGCGTAATCAGGATTGCTGTTTTGTTTTTCCGGTTAAAAATCGCGAAACGTCCTTTAAAGCGGCACGCGTTTCCTTCCGATTAAAACTGCGGCTTGGTTTCAGCGACGGGTCTTAAATTAAGTTTATTTCTCTTCCTCATTAGCCGATTGCTCGCTTTGCAGGCCGTATTTTATTTTCTCCTCCTGCGAAAAATAAAATAGACGGGAAACTGGGAAGTGCACGTCGCGGGGAAGCAGGTTTTAGCACCAAAAGGACTGAAACTGAAGTAAGCATAAATTAAAGCTCAGTAGAAACATTTAAAAACCAATACAAAGCAAGCATAATTATGTTCATAAAACTAATAAATATTAATATGGTTTAAAACAAAGACAAAAATGCATTTGGGTTTTAGGTTTTAGAACAACTTGATGCACTTTTTTCCCACGTATGCTAACTAGTGCAACATGATATTAATATTGCACTATCATATATATTATATTATTATATAATGACGTATTATTATATACCCAATACATATGTTGTTTTCTTGTCAATTGAAATAGAAAAACGAAACATCGAAATGCTTCGAAGCATAAAAAATGCGTTTAACAATTAAAACAATGAACGATATTGTTATGGTTGTGAAGGTACCTGTCACTGTACGCTGTCGCCGTCGCAGGCTGGGTATATCTGTACGCCGCGTATCCACCCTGGAAACACAAAAACGACAAAAACATCAACACCAAGCAGACCGACAACAACAAAACTATCATATATCTATTTGCCATCTCTTTATCATTTATCTGATACACTTTTATAGAGATCTAAAGATTTATCTATCAGCATCAGCGCTATTTTTGCTGCTATGATTAAACCCGGGCTGCTTTTTTTATTATAAAACTCGACATTAAACACACGACGCACGCTTTTTTCGGGTGCTTCAGCAGTTTTCGGGTTATTAACTGTTACAGGGTTCATTCTGCCTCCTCAGAAGTGCGCGGGCGACGCCTTCAGATGCCATCTTTATAGGTTTTGAAACCCATCTCTCTCGGCTCTTGTTGGTTTCTGCGGAAAACGGAGCAGATTCTGTTGATTCGCCGCTCGTATCATAATCAGCAGAGACTCCGAGGTGGAGTCGAGCTCGTTTGTCTGTAGGCAGATCGCTAATAACACACATTAATCAGAGCGTTGGAACGAGAACAGCCGCTGTTTTACATTCTCCGGCCCGACAAACACGAGAACGCCCCCCAAAGGGCGGCAGAGACGGGCCACCGGGGGGCGCCGAGTGGGGAAGGCTAGCACTGATAACGCCTGGCGCATTTAGATCGGCCGCGCAGAGTTTATTGAGGCGGAGGATTCGAGACAGCAATCTGAATCGCGAGAAGTTTGGGAGCGAAAGTGAAGCGAAATCAGGTTAGGGGTTGAGCGGGGGTTTGCGGGGTCACGTGACCTCTCCCCCGGGGACAGGAAGTGAGGAGGAGCGGGCGTGGTGAACTTCCTGCGGGACCGCGCTGATTGGAGCCCCCGCCTGCGAACGCGCCGGGTAATAAATCAGACTGTCAGCACCTCCGGCCCAATACACAGAACATGCCTTTATCAGGACACCGAGAGCCCCGACGCTAAATATAACAGACCACACCGCTGAAGACCTGAGAACCAGAGGCAGAATACAAGAGGAGAGCGTTAAAGAGAAACAAAGCGGAGAAGAAGGAGAAGGGAAGGATGAGAAGAAACGGAGGAAAGAAAAGAACCCTCATCTGAATAAAAACAATCGAAAGAAGATGAAATAGATGAGCAGAGAGCAGAGGATGAGAGTGAAAGAGAGATGCGTCTTGTTCTCCTGCGGGTCAATGTGTCACTGTCAGGGTGAGACAGATGTGTGTGTGTGTGTGTGTGTGTGTGTGTGTGTGTGTGTGTGAGATGAGTCCATTTATCCGAAGCCGCTTCACCTTATTCTGTGACTTACTGCAGACCGACCACCAAACACTCAACTAACCGCTACAACACACACACACTCACAGAAACACACACACACACACTCACACACGCACTCACAGAAACACACTCACACACACACACACACACACACACACACACACACACACTCACACACACACACACACACACACACACACACACACACACACACACACACACACACACACACTCACACACACACACACACGCGCACACACACACACACACACACACACACACACACACACACACACACACACACACACACACACACACACACACACACACACACACACACACACACACACACACACACACACACACACACGCACACACACACACACACACACACACACACACACACACACACACTCACACTCACACACTCACACACACACACACACACACACACACACACACACACACACACACACACACACACACACACACACACACACACACACACACACACTCACACACACACACTCACACTCTTGTTGTTGTTTGTGGTGTGTGGGTTCTTTTCACAGGCGCAGTGTTTTTATTTACTGTCCCTTTAAGCCTGAGACACACTCCTATAGTCCTGTGACTTCGCTGCACGTCTTTAGCAGTTTACGTGTTAGGGTTAGGGTTAGGCTGAAAAGTGTAAACGGCAAAAGAGGAAGGCTTGTGGTGAGCGGTATTGTGTTTTAGAGCCATGCCGTGTTGATTTGGCCGGTCAGCAAAGCGGGGTCGTGCCAGTAAACACAGCGTTAGATGATGAGGCTGAAAATATGATTGCAGGAGCACTATTCAGGAGCCACGGTTGCAGAAATCACCACAGAAATCATGATCATTCTTTCACGCGAGACAGACAGAAATCATGCAGCGTCTTGGGATTGTGGGATACCCCTCACAATCAAGCCTTCTGCTATTTTAGATTTTCAAAACACTTCATTCTGTATGATTTGTTTGCCTCATGGGGGCTAAAAATGTTTTTCACAATTTGTTTCTTATTTTTACCCACTTTATTTTCACCGAATGTAGTTTCTTATTTTGACCAATTTTATTGACTAGGTATTTTATTTTATCATAAATGTATATATATATATATATATATATATATATATATTTTTTTTTTTTTTTTTTTTTTTTTTTTTTTTATTTTTTTTTTTTTATTCATTTTTTTTTTTCTCCTTTCTTCTTCTCTGCCAGCAAATGCATTTTTCACTTTGTTCTTATTTTTCCAATTTTACTGGCTAGGTATTTTATTTCATCATATGTATATATATATATATATATATATATATATATATATATATATATAGATAGATAGATAGATAGATAGATAGATAGATAGATAGATAGATGGATAGATAGACAGATAAATAAATAGATAGATAGATAGATAAATATAATTTTTTTCCTTTCTTTTTCTCTAGCCAGCAAACGCATTTTTAACCTTGTTCTTATTTTTCCCAATTTAACTTTTTTTTTTATCCATTTCATCGGCCACAAAACCCCTTTTTTTTTAGCCTCTGCTCTCAGCTCACCTCCTAACCTCTCTCCTAACAGCACAAGCGGCACATGTAAATAAACGGCACTAAACTGGAGTCCAATTTGTTCTCGGTGACCTCTCACCTCAGTATCTTACCAGCGCTCTGCCGCTTTTTTTTAACCGCTAAACGAAACGCCAGGCACCGGACTGAGAGCGCGGCGTTGCTTCCCACTGAATGCACGAAACCGATAAACCGATTTACCTCGAATGCGGCACAAATCACTTCTGATAAACTCATCTGGAGGGTGGTTCTGGCGGTTCTTGCCGAACTCAAGAGTTTGTGGTGACCGAAGGGAATCTACAATCGGCTCGTCAGGTTTCTTGGCAAAAGCCAGACATCGCTTAATCGACGCCGGAGGCCCTGGGCTGAAATTACACTCCGCTCTCATCCCCCGAGAAACGAGGTTACTCACGTAGATCTCCGCGCCGTAGAACCCGTCCTGATACACCACCCTGAGAGACGGAGAAGAGACACGGGTCACATGACTGAGAGAAAGCCGCCGGGAACGGCGTGATGCCGAGGAAGACTCACGCGCCGTAGGCCGGGATGGGCGGAGGAGGAGGAGCCGTGCGGAAGGTGTTGTAAACGGCCCGGCCTCTGCCTCGAAGATGAGCGCCTCGGTACGCCACCGCCGCTCCTGCTGCGGGATACGGGAAACCCGTCACTGCACACACACACACACACACACACACACACACACACACACAGATGAGGTGCATGCTCTAACACGGCTGTTCTTGCCGGTCGCTAGCCTTTACGATCAGGGCTTGATTCGCGAAACATCTTAAGGCTAAAGGCAGCTCCTTACTTGCTGATTCAGGACAAAACCGTAAATACAGTGGGCTCCTACGATAAAAGTCCTGCGTTGATGCTAGCTCCGAAATCTGTCAAACGTTAGGAACAGAGACGAGGACTAAGACCGGCTCACAACAAACATTCGACTGAGCTTTTAAATGGATGTCACCTTTGGGGTTTGGAGGTTATTCCAACTCTACATTTTCCTTTGATTATATCCTTTTTAAGTAACAGCTGTTTTTGTGTCCGTGCTTGCCGTTCTTTTAAGCTTGCGTGTCTTTCATTCGACTGTATATATTTTCATTTATTAACTTTTTTTTACGAGAGCCGTTACAGGCTGACAATTACCCGCCACATAAATAGGAATACGGCAACATGCGATATTTGACTGTAAGACTCCTCTCCTATCAGCCAATCACGGAGCGCACCGCTGGTAAACGTGCTGACATCATCCACGGCGACAAGGTCAACCCCGCCCACACTCTTCCCCGCAGCTTTGTGAATAGGTTTTAAGTGAAAATACCTTTTACTTCTATTTAGGAGAACTCTTGGTTCTGTGAACACAGGCCCTGATCTCTAGATACTGCTTGTGTCTCCTGTTTTATCGTCCAAGATTATTATTTAATCCATTTAAGAGGCGTATTATCTATCTAGTTTTATCCAGTCTTTTGGCCATTCAAAATATTAAAAAAAAAGATAAACTCATCTTATCGGATAGTCAGTATAAGTCTTTTTTTTTTCTCCTAATTTGTAAACACTTTATTGGTCACATTTTTTTATATTTATTATTTAAATGAATATTTTTAAATACATATTTTATATGTTTATATTTAAAATAGTTTTGTCCTTTATTCTTTTTGTTCATTTGCTGGAAAATGTATTTTATTAATCCTCTTGTCTTATTTACCCATTTTATTGCCCAACAAAAGTATTTTTTCATCATGATTTTCCAATTTTCCTATTTTTCGTTCCCCTCTTATTTTTACCCATCTTATTGGACACTTTTCAAATTTTATTTAACATTTTTACTTATTATTATTATTATTATTATTCTTTTAAATTGATTATTTTGTTTACCATTATTTTCTTTTTTTTTTTACCTATTTTATTGAGCAACAAAGGTATTCCTCCCCTGGTTTTTCCTTATTTTTACCCGTTTTTTCTCACCAAATGTGTTTTTTTTTGGTTTTCTTTAATTATTTTATATGCACATCTGACCATATACAGGGGGTTTGCTCTCTCTCCTCCACTTTTGGCAAGTTTGCTACATTGACATCGAGATGTTTTATTACAGTTCATGAAAAAACAGAATTCGGACCCAATCGTAAACTACTTTTTTGCATCCAAATGACCTTTACCGAAGGTTAATTCTATCATTTTGTGACACAAGGTAAGAACAAGGCACTGAGATGAAATCCCACCGCGCTCTTATGAGTCTCTCTCTGTCTGTGCTGCACAGAGTCGTGTGATATATGTAAATGAAGCTGATAATGAGCAGGCGATAGGCTACACTGCCTCAATAAAAACACAT
>NC_056701.1:2734665-2757165 GCF_018831695.1 Puntigrus tetrazona
ATCTATCTATCTATCTATCTATCTATCTATCTATCTATCTATCTATCTATCTATCTATCCATTGGTCTGTCTGTCGATCGATTTATCTATCTATCTATCTATCTATCTATCTATCTATCTATCTATCTATCTATCTATCTGTCTGTCGATCTATCTATCTATCTATCTATCTATCTATCTATCTATCTATCTATCTATCTATCTATCTATCTATCTATCTATCTATCTATCTATCTATCTATCTATCAGTCAGTCAGTCAGTCAGTCCATCCATCCATTCATCCATCCATCCATCCATCATCCTAGCAACCAGTCATAGCACCCAACAACACCCTAGCAACCAATCAGAACACTAACAACTCAATAGCAATGCCATTACGACCATTTATCTATTTATCTATCATCCTTGTAACCAGTCAAAAACCCTAACAACCAATCAGAACACATTTAATAACTGAAAACCAACACCATGACATTCAATTATCTATCATCCATCCATCCATCATCTTAACAACTAGTCAGAACACCTTGGAAACCAATCATAGCACCCTAGTAACACCCTAGTTACCAGTCAGAAAACCTTAGCAATGCCATGAAAACCATTTTTCTCTGCACTTAGCATCCATCATCCTAGCAACTAGGCAGCTGAAAAAAAAGCCAGCAACATCCTGGCAACTAGTCCAAACACCTGCATGACGACTGCAAAGCAGCATCACGGCAACCTGTCCAAACACTTGAATTACAACTGCATACTGTAGCCATGGCAGCCATCCAGAGCAGACAGCTTTTCTGATTATAATGGGTTCTACAGTATTCCGCTCATGTCTGGCGTAGATGCTGTCGACAGAATAAAACAATGCTGTTCCTCACCTGCATAGAGCTCCGGTCCGTGAACGGCTCCTACCACCGGATTGAGTTTCCAGCCTGCAGAAACAAGACAGAGATGTGCTCGAACAGATCCCAGAGCTATCACAGAGAGTCAGCTGTATCCTGAGAGGAGCTCTTACTGTTTGTGTACGGGTTTACTACTTTCTTATTCGTCATCACTCTCGCCGTGGCGTTGTTCACCTGAGAGAGAGAGAGAGAGAAAGAGAGATGTGAGCGCACCGCAGGGAACATACATCACAAACACATGCATATGAACACTGCGCTCATGCAAACGCATGCACATGAGTAATATCCCTCTGCTCTTCCTCTAATCACCCACAATGCATCTGGCCGCTCGGAGCCCTGCACACCACACTTTATGCGCTGTAATATTCAGATAACTTCAGATTTTTGGAATTGACGACATACACAAGCATACAAAAAAAAAACATGAAGCAAACAATACTTTGAGCATGATAAATGATTTGAAATACAGCTTGGTTTAAACCAGTTGTGCATTACTAAATGACAAATGATGAGGGTGATGGATGTAATAATATTTAACACATTTTTTTTACATTTCATAGATTCAGACTTCTGTTAAATATTTGGTTTCACATCCAACAGATTAAATGTATCTCAGAGATCAATCAAAAAAATCAAGAAATATTCTGGGTGTTAATATCTATTGATAATATCTGGCAAATATTTTGTTATTTTACAAATAGAGTACAATACAACACAATACAATATAATAAAATATAATGTAATATAATATAATACATGTAATGCAATATACAAATACCTTAAATTAAATTAAATTAAATTAAATTAAATTAAATTAAATTAAATTAAATACTAGTGTTCATTAACACTAATTTTAATTATTGTTACAATGCAACAAATGCTAAAAGTTCTGAAAAGGTATAAACGTTATGCATACAAAATATAGTTTCTTTTTTCTCTCGTTTGGGGTGAAACGCACCTTTTTTGTGAGTGTGTAGCTGAGAGTGAATAAGTCATATTTAACCCAGAATATTGCTTTCAGTTAAGGCTGAGCGATATATTCATCGATAGCTGTAAGCTACGCAATATCAGGTTCAGTATTGCAAAAGAATCGCCCGCAAAACTGGACGCGATATTGCGTAGCTTGCCATATTAACCATCCGAAACTATCCAAAAACAGCTGATGGAGATGTACCGCTAATCAAAGAACCGGCTTTACTGAGGAGATGCACATGACTATATCAACGAATATATCATCCAGACGTCACAAACACACGCAAATGTGGACAGGTATCGTGCAGATGCTCAGGAACCTCAGGGAGAGGGCAGGAAAGGAGGACGGAGAGAAGGGGGAAAAGGAAAGCACCTCGATTTTACGTCCTTCTACGATTGTACCGTTTAGTTTCTCCCGCGCACGATCTGCGTCTGCGCTCGTTTCAAAAGTTACAAAGCCAAAGCCCTGCGGACGCAAGGAGCAAAGCAGGAGGAGAGAGAGAGAAACAGGAGAGAGTCAGGAGCCCAAGAGCGGAGGAACGTGATCAGGAGGATTACAGAGAAAAACACAGCTTCATTCACATCAAGTTAGTGACGCACAATATCTACGAACCTCTTTCAGCGTGTCAAGTGTGTGAAAATACTACTAGCTTCCATTTATAATAACCTAGGTTCAGTTTTATTATCTTCTTGAATTGTTTCTTTTTTTTTGCCTAATAGGATGCTTTGAGGATGAGCACATGACTAGGCTAATTCAAATTTTGAATCGGGTGAACCATCCCATTAAGTACGACATATCTGTCACGCAGTTTATAATTTATTACGCGATTTGGCGTCATATCAAACGCAGAGTTTAAAAAGAGGTTCAACAGCGTAGCGCGAGAGATGACACACTGTCCAATGGGAGCGCAGGGGGGGGCGGGGCTACAGATGATGGACGGACGCTGTTTGGTTAATGCAGGATGAGCTACTAGCAGCTCGAGGGCTGGGTTTATATCAGTCAGAGAGATAAAGGAATAGAGCGAGGGCCGCATGAGTCCCGTGCTCTGGTTTATCACGCAATAATGAGCTTACACAGAGGGCCAAAACACAGCCCATTTTTCAAAAGGGACAAACATATTGAATGCAAATTGCTGCTTCTTAGAGAATAGATTGTTTATTAATGGGCCGGTGGGTTCATTATACAGCCACGCCGGAGGTGGGCTCAGCAAGGCTTCACGGGTAATGGGCTTTGTAGTGCACACAGCAGTGAATGCTTGGCATCTTCATCTTATTTAGCCGTGGGGGGGAACTACAGCACGCACCTGTCAATCATGATCTGTCCGGGGTCACAGAGGTTACTCACAGGGCACGCATTAGTTAGTGTTGAAGCATTTCCGTTAGAGACCCCAGATATAAAACTGTACAGTGAAAAATGCGTGGAAGACCGGGGCTGGTTGTCACAAAAAAAAAAAAAATTGGCATAAGAGTGACTTTATAACAAAACTGTGCAATATGATACATTTTGTAACAAATATGGGCCCATATACAGTATATATATATATATATATATATATATATATATATATATATATATATATATATACACTTTTTTAAAATGTAATTTACTTAATTTAAAAATCTATTTATTGTTTGTTTTTAATATTGCTATTTATATATAATTTATAATAAACTAGGTTCAGTTTTATTATCTTTTTATAATTTCAAATTAGAAATTGTATTGCTTTGTTTAGCAACTAATAACATTTATTTCACCAGTTTTTCATTTCATTTTAAATAAAAATCTTTTCTATTATTTTATTTTGATATAATGTTATATCAATGTTTTTTATTCATTGATTACTGTTTTTGTTTTTATGTAAAATATATTGTCACTTTGAAAATTACTAGGTTCAATTTAAACATTTTAATACTTTTTTTGTGCTTTTACTTTTCACCTAATATTTATACATCCGTTTTATTTTTATTCATAATTTAATTCCATTTCAGTGTTATTTCAATAAACAAAACATTTTTATTATATTTATGTACTTTAGGTACCAGCCAAATATTAAGGGCATTTTAATGTTTAACGTTCCAGCAAGCAGCGCTCAAAAATATCCAAAATGTCAGAACATATAAGTTTTGGGGGGAAAACAGTTAACTTTGACGTTACTGACATTATTTTTCCACATACAGCCCTGAAGTGAACATCAGCGGCCCAGGAGTTTCTACTTTATTCTGTCTATCGTCTGAACAAACAGTGGATGGGTGTGAAGTCCTCAGCTGACCTCGATCCACGACCAGCGCTCTGATTGTGTGCACTGCCGTGTCGGTTTTGTTCTTTGACTTTATAGTCTTTAATCTGAGTCGAGGAAGATCAAACCGGCGTCTCTAAGCCAATAAAGAGTTCAGAAGAGAACGAGAAAAGATTGTGGCTACACAAACAGAGAGGAGAAGAAAGCAAGCGTCATTCATACCTTTGATCCTCTTTCATTAAAGATAATCTCCACGTCTAAGATCTTCCCAAATTGCTGCAGAAAAGGAGAGCGGGAGAAACAGAGAGCGAGGGAGAGAAAAGCAAGATGAAGACAGGAATAAGAGAGAGATAAATCGATTAGGAGCCTCTGTGTCCATGAGAAAGTGGGGCTCGAAACCTGGGATGAAATAATAACATCACGCATCCGGCAAACTGGTAATTACATAACACACAGGACATGTTAGATGCTTCCCACTGCAGGCTTCATGAAACAACTTTTCCTGAGTTTAGATTGTGAGAAACTTTCGCAATTCCGTTGCTGTAATCACATTCCACAGCATTATTAAGCGTCTGCAGACTCTGAGGTCTCTGGCGTGAGGTCTGCGGTGTGAGATGCTTTTGCAGTGAGGTTTTCATTAGACGTCTGTGGCGTGAGGTTTTTGCGACGAGGTCTCCCAGCGGAGGTTTTCATCCGACGTCTGTCATGTGATGTGAGGTTTCTAATGGGATGTATGCGAACTCTCTGGCATAACGTCTCCGGCTCGAGTTTATATTGTGAAGTCTGTGGTGCGAGGCTTCTGATGCGATTATTTTACAGTGAGGTTTCAGTTGTATATGGAGCCTCTGGCATATCTCGTGACAAAAACCGGCAGCAGGGACTGTGAAGCTTCCAACAGCGTTGTCTTTATTAGCGGCATTTATAACAGTCCGGTCAATGGAGGATGCCGTGATAAGATTTTTGTTGTGTTTTGGGGGTTTTGTGATAAAGGAGATACTGTAGAATGAAGACGCACAATTTATGTGATTAAAAGAGTATGATAATTCAAGTAAGGATTCTTTTGCCCTAGGTTCGATTGCCTGGTCTGAGCCCAAGTTTGATTGCTCCCCTTCATATTGACTGCGTTCATATTATTTTATTTTATTTTTTTGGTCCGGACCATACATAACATTGCTCTCTGCTAGTGGTGCAACGAATCACAAAAAATACGGTTCGGATCATAGTAGCAAAAAAAAGTTTGCTTTTCAGTTATTACTAAAAAGGATTTCTGTACCCCAGCAGAAACTACTAGTTTAACAAGAATGATCACACAGATTACAAGCATCGATGAACAGCCTACAACATCAAATTATAGGCTATAAAAAGATAGTAACAGATGCAGAAATGTAATAAGTTGAAAACAACACAATATTGCTTGCCGCATAAGTTAAATACAAATGAATCTTTAAAACTGTGGTGTTATTTGATTAAAAGACCAGACACGAATAGGTATGCTGCCGCCTCTATAAAACGAAATGCACAAATTTAATACAAACTTACGTCTGTATTACGAATGCACTGCAAATACTCTCTAAAGAACGCTCAAGGTGAACAGAAATGCAGTGCATCAGTCACATTTGTCAGGCAGGTAGGCGATGGGTTGTTAACATAACTGATGATATTCAAAGACTTAAGCAGCTTGGCAAAAGCTGATTGGTTAATGTTGCCATATGCAGCCAATGAGCGTACTGTCTTGCATTTATATGACTGGCTAGCATTCACTTGTTTCTCTGACACCCTCCACCTATATAGATCTGCTACGGGTTATTTTAATGCTATTTGTGCAGCAGCGGTATGTCTTGAATACTCATAGCACCGTATTGCCAAATGCATCGGCGGTAGCAATAATCTACAACTACAGCAATAACCAACAGCAGCAGCAATTCAGCAGCAGTATAGCAGGTCTCTTCCACCAAAACCAAATTAACACTGTCATATCAATTAACATGCTAAAATTTTCAGAGAGTAGTGAAGCAAATATTTTCACTCTGCATTTTAAAAATGCCAAGTAGCTGGTGTTTCGTATGTGTTTGGCCAGTCAGTGTACACATATGTCACTGATAGCTCCTATTGAACTGTTTTAGACCCTACTCCAAAGTAGGAGATAATTTAGTTTACAGTTAGAGTTTCTGCAACTAAAAACCAAAATTAACTTCCGCAAATAGTTCTAGGAACTGTGAAAAGATTCTTCTGTGATGAGGTTTCTAATATGCTTTTTAGAGTGAAGTCTCTCATATGAGGTCTATCGTGTCAGCTTTTTCCATTAGAAGTCTGTGTTATGAGCTTTCTAATAATTTCATTATATTTCTAATGTGATGTCTACGGAGTCTCTGGCATGAGGTCTTTTTTTTTTCAGCAGAAGTCTCTGGCGTGAGTTTTGTAATATGCATGGTGTTTGGTATTATGTTTTTTTCAGTGAGGTTTCCACAGTGAGGTTTCTCAGTAGAAGACTGTGGAGGTTTTTAATGTGATATATATACAAAGTCTCTGACATGAGGTCTATCACGTGAGGTTTCTCATGTGTATTCCGTGGTGTGAGGTTTCTAATCTGATTTTTTTGCAGAGAGGTCTTTGGGGTGAGGTCTCTCAGGTGAGTTTTTTTTACGTTTTTCATTAGAAGCCTGTGGTGTGAGGTTTCTACTATGTTGTACCTGGAGTCTCTGGCGAGAGATCTTTTTGTTGTGTTTCTTTTTCTAATGTGATGTTTTTGCAGTGAGACCTCAGGCATGAGGTTCGTAATAATATTTGTCTGTGGTATGGTTTCGAACGTGATGTTTTTGGAGTACAGTCTTTGCTGTGAGGTGAGGTTTTGTTAGAATCTATGATGTGAATTTTCTAATGTGATGTATCTGAAGCCTCTGGAGTGAGGTCTCTGGCATAAGGTTTAAAATGGGAAGTCTGCAGCGTGAGCTTTCTGGTGCGATGTTTCTGGGGCCTCCGGTGTGAGGTATTTTTGGTTTCTGCAGTCTCTGGTGTGAGGTCTCTGGCGTGAGCTCTCATCAGAGGCCAGAGAGAAGAAAACTGAGTCAAACAGACAATTTACGTACACAAGTACACATTTTATTTTTATTATGATAAAGATAAACGGAACTATGTGTGTACAGTCTGTTTTTTTCCCCCTGTCTTTCACTGATGACAAGCTCTTTTTTTTCCCTCTCTCTCTCTCTCTCTCTCTCTCTCTCTCTCTCTCTCTCTCTCTCTCTCTCTCTGTGTGTCTTGTTTTTGTTGTGTGGCATTGCTCCCAAGGGGGGAAACATTCACCAATCTTCGATTCAGCTTCCGTGCTGTTTGGATCGTTAGAAAGTGGAGAGATGAGGGACGAGCGCAAACCACTCTAATGAGCGCAGAGTGAGGGCGGCTTTTAATTGATGCCTGCGATGGTCGTATTATTTCATTAAAAGTAATTACCCTGTCAAGCATGCGGCATCGCCATCATTTGGCCACTGCGGAAGAAAATAAAACGTCTGCGAGTGCCGCGTCGGATGGAGAGAGATGACACTGTAAGTGTTAATAGGATCAAGAGCGGTGCTGTTGTCTACAGAAACCGACTACAAAAAAGGATGAATAGACTGGGTTACGGGGTCAGCGCTAATCAGACTACACGCTAATGTTAATTAGCTGTTTGTGTGAGAGAGGAAGAGGTCAGGAAAGAGTCGCTAAAAATGAGTAGAAAAGATTCGGGGAGCCTTCATCTACATTAACAGCACTGTAGTTAGGAAAGAAAAATCACACAAGATCTTGTCCGTTTCTCCTAGACAGCACTTAGATGAAATGAAGAGTCAATGCATTCTTTTAAATATAATTCCTGCTTCTCAGATGTTTAAGTCACCAGTAATCTCGTATTTCACCTCTAGAGCTTCAAAAGAGCTCTCAATGATGTCTCAAACTGTGCTTAGAATTGCAAGCGAAACTCGAACTCTGTCTACATCAAATACGGTTGCTGTGTGTATTTTATGAGAATCATCTGAGATGATACTGAGACATAACAACGATTACCTTAAAGCGGTCTCTTGAGCCTTAACACTTTCTTTGACATAAAACGCTCAAGCTGGAAAGGAAAAATTAGGAAGATCTCTTCAAACTGATTCTGCTAGATTTTATTAGGATGGAGGCTTTTGCTGAAGTCTTCTTGTATATTTCTTGTGAAAAAAAGACACGTGTCTCCTTTCAAAAGAGATCTCAACAATATCTAAAACTATGCTTTAGGAGAAACATCTGAGTTGATCAGCAAACTCATTTGTCTCATGAGCAATAAAACTTTCCTAATAACAGTGATATCTCAGATTAAGGTCCAGGAAAACAAACTGGAAAGACCACAAAGGAGATCTGATTAAAGTCTCATTTCAGTGAGACTCAATGGAGACTTTTGACGAAATCGTCTCAGATATTTCCCTAGTAACCTCATGGGTCTGCTCTAGTGTTTCCGAAGAAATCTCAATAATGTCTCAAACTTTGCTCAGAGATCAAATTCTCTCAACAACATCTTACTTTTCTCAAAATAGATTTTTAGAAAAATCATCTCAGATGTAACGGCAAACTCCATCAAGTTTCAAACGTCCCTCTAATTGCTTATTTTTCAGCACAGGACCTATGCAAAAACTGCAACTGAAAGTCACAAATCAGATCTCGTTAAAGTCTCAACTGTTTCTCAAAGATTTCGATGAAATCAAATTGAGATTTGTGCTTGAGCTTCTCAGATGATTCTCCAGGCCATCAGGAACTAGTACTCTAACATTTCACCTCTGGAGTTTCAGTGGAGATGTCAACAATGTCTCCCAGTGTGCTCAGATTTGCCAAGCGTGCAGTCAAAGTCATGTCAAACTCAAATATTTATCTTCAAATGAGCGCAGCGGCTCTCCATCTAGTTTAACATCTCCAAATTCATCTGACGTGAAACATCTGAGACAACGCTGATGCTCAAACAAACCGAGCGCGGTAACGTTTCAAGGACGACTCTGCTCTTTTTGTTTGTGCTACAGCCGCAATGGCTTAATATTATTGCTCATCCAATCAGCATCTGTGTGAAACTGTAGGCTGAAATCTATCAATTTATTCAAATGAATGCACATTCTGCGGAGGGCTCAATCAGAGACACACAAACACATTACCTCCCCAGCGTGAGCTCCGCGTTGTATGCTGGGGTTTTCCCTGGCTAGCGTGCCGCAGATGCTAATTGTTTTAACCAGGCCTAATGGACCAGTGATAGAGATTAATTAGTTTGGTGGGAAAGTTGCGTATGGTTGGGGAAGTGGTCGTCTCTACTGAGCATGCTCAGTTACCCCCCGTTGTGGTAGGTTTCTCATGCATACGTGCAGTAAAACCTTAGCACAGCGCTGCAGGGAATGAAGCACTTAGTAGTTTTGCAGAGGAGTGTGCTGCAATTGAATACAATTGAAGCCGCTTTGGATAAAAGCGCCTGTCAAACACATAAATGTCTGCCAAATTATTACATTATGATTTAATTGGTTGTGATCAACAGCTTGCCAGTATCACAGTTTGCTAAGGAAGAACCGCATACTGGAAGCTTACGTAAAAAGCACGATTTTAACAGAATAGCGTACAAAGAAATTCAGCACAGGTGCAGTGCGTTCTGGGAAGAGGCACGTTCTTCCATTATGTTTCACAAAAGTTAATTTATTAAATATGCTGAATATACAAACAGGAAAAAAACAAACCTGGCTGCATATGAAAAAATCGTATTACAACTTTTAAAATATCTTTAAATGTTTTGAAATATTAAAAGCAAATAACATTTAAAATGAAAATGTAAGCTAAAATATTACAAATATAAATCAAGCATTTGTCAAGTTTATCTTTTAAAAATCTTAGTTTAAAAAACTCCATTTATACGAGTACATTTACAACCTGAATTTGCTGCATTAATTCATATTCAGCTACTAGATTAGATTAGATAAACATAAGCTTTTTTTGCAAAAAAAAATACAATATTTAAAATGTAAAAAAAAATGCTTTTAATAATCTGCATTTAGGTTCGTGACTTAAATGAATTTAATTGGAATTTGAACGGCAATCGTCAATTCAATCATGAATGACCTTGTTTGAAATTTAATTCATTAGATAATTTTAAAAGCAATTGCTCATCTCTTTGCAACCTTAATTCATATTCTAAAATTTTATTTGAATTTTAAAAGCATTCTCACTTCATTTCTTAAAGCCGGGAGTACAACATTTTTAAACTTTAAAAAGTAGAGGCTTTTTCAATACTGATACATTTGGAAAAAATGCAGAAAGTAACTGTTTGTAACCTCAATTTATATGCAGAAACTGGAAATCTAGTGTAATTATTACAGTTGTAGAAATTGATTTGTATTCCGGTTCGAAAATTCAATCAGCGATTCTCAATCCTGTTTGCAGCCTCAGTTCGTATGCAGAAATTAAACTGCGATTCAAAAGGCACTGTCAATTCAATCCTGAATGGCCAGAGTGAAACCGGTCTCCTTCAGAAGCCGGATTAGCTGGATTCTCCGGCAGGGGAATTATGCACAAAGTACCCTGCCAAAAAAGCTCATGTCGTATTCTGCAAACCAAAGCAGTATTGAAGGCAGTTTCAGAGCTCTGCGTCTTTTGAAGTGCTCTGATTGGTGGGGTTTTCTGTAATGCGAGTGGTCTCCCCATACCGATGAAGACTTGTTCGCTGCTCACAGGAGTCAGATTTAAGCAGATCTTTAATTCCGTCTCTTAAAAGAGGAGAGCCGCAGGTGGAATGCTAACACGGTGTCTGCACAGCGGGAAAGCCGGAGATGAAGGTAAGGCCCCCTGTGAGAGAAATTCCCAGCAGCCCTTGAGGCCCACAGGCAGAGGGGAAGAAGAAACGGCCCTAAAGCCAACACAAAGCCGGAGGTTTTACTTCTAGGAACGCTCTCTTCTACCTCACATTTCCATACGGACATCCTCGGTAATAAGCCGCTCGGCTCCGGATAATGAGCCTTGTACTTCTGCACTCATTAGCGACTTCCAGACTCCGGCGCTCTAGCCCGCGACGCTAACCTGACGCCCCACTCATTCAGCTTCGACTCTTCGTTAGCCAAGCAGCTAATTAGCCGCACCGCTTTCTCTTGGCAAACCTTCGGCCCTGCTCACCACAGGCTAAATCTCCATTAGCCACGAGGCTAATCAACGCCGCCAAGCTTTGTTAGCGTGGGATCGAGTCATTAGCGCGGCTTACTTGAGTCTGTGCAGGCAGATGGAGCTTATAGCGCGGGATTACATCTTAAGGTGTTGGCTTTACGTGGCTTAAGTATAGACATATTTCCTTTGTTTACCATGTGATGTCTTATGCAAATGCGGCTAACTTTTAGCATGCTAACAGCCCAAAAAAGTTATGTAGCGCTTCGAGTAATTGCTGCAAGTGCGATACATTGCATATGCATTGCAAATAAACATTGCATTGCAAGCTGCAAATAAACCAATCATCACCGGAGTGCGGTTTCAAGAAAATTGTATTTTACGTTTTCTACTTCAAGGAGTTTTCGAGTAAAAACTGTTCACTTGTGAAGGAAAACGAGTGAAAATTAGCTGAGAACGCAGTCACCCTCGGGCCCTCCAAGATGTACATGAGTTAATTTATTCACCAGAACAGGTTTGGAGAAATGTAGCACGTCCTCCGCAGTGAATGGGTGCCGTCAGAATCCAAACGGCTGATAAAAACATCTCAGTAATCCACAGCGCTCCAGTTCATCGGTTAATGACTTGTGAAGAGAAAAGATGCATGTTTGTAAGAAAAAATTAATCATTAAGGCGTTTTAACTTCTTCTTTAATAAAAAAAAAATCAATTAAAAATTAAGTAAAAATAGAGAAAACAATTAATATTGTTTTCTCCAGTGATAAAGTCAGTCTCATCCAAATCCGACCCCATATGTGTCTACAACCAGTTCAAACCGTTTCGGCCGGTGAACGTTTTCTTGATCTGTGCAGATTTCCCTCCTTAAACTTGAAAAAACAATATTATGGATCATATTTTAGCAGGAAGTAATGGCCTGAATTTGAAAATGTCTCAATGCAAAATTATGTTTGTTTTTTTCAAACTTCTTGTTGACTATAGTGATGTTTTTTAACCAGCTGCTTGGACTCTCTTTCCGACGGCACCCATTCACTGCAGAGCATCCACCGATGCAAATGATGAAACCCTATTTCTCCAAATGCATCTTGATTTAAGAACATTCAGATATTTATTATGGAAAATAAGACCAGGATATCGAGCGGGAAAGCGTGCCAGCTTGGTTAGTAGTGATTAAACAAACGTCCCAAGTCGATCATATTGTTTTTGGCATCCATACTGAATTTACATCATATATCTCCCGACCACCTATGCACAATAACTGCGAGCTAATTACCGTGCCGATTTGGCATACAAGAACCTGGCAGCCTCTGAGAACAATAATCCAGCTATCACAGAGCATGATGGGAAACGAGCGAGGGGCCACAGACCATGTTGTATGTAATTTATACGGCTATGCGGCGGTCTGTGCTGTAATTAACATCATCTTTTCGACAGAGCCACCGGCCGACACCAGCCCAAACAAATGAGCGCTGTTTAAAGCAGCTTTTCTGGCCGGCCTGCTGCTGACGGGTCATTAAGATGATTGAGATGATTTTAGCTAATAAGAAGGAAGAGGTGTGTGTGTGTGTGTGTGTGTGTGTGTGTGTGTATAGTGAGCCCGTATAGTCGTCTTATTTACCCTAAATCTGCGGAGAAGGGTTAATGTAATCCATATATTCAGATATAAAAAATGTAATTCAGATATAAAGATGTTCTTAATAATAAACAGGTCTAAATCTTAAATAAACATATACACAAACTACTTAAGATACATTTAAGTGAGCTTAGAAAAACTAAATTTCGATATCTTAAGTAATAAGAGCATTTCATTATACTTGACGCTTTTGCTTTTCAAGTTAATTGAAGAAATCCTTCATACTTGCAGTGGAAAGCAAGCATAATATTAAGTATATTTTTCCAGTGAAGTAGCTATTGTAAATACTTCATAGTAATAAACTACTCGACCTCTTTTGCCTAATTTCACCATTCTAGATGAAAAAAAATCATTTACGCGATTCATGCAAGCCGTAATGAATGTGGCAAGGCAAGAAGCATTTTGATGTTTTGCCTTTTTAACTTATGTGCGTACACACTTATATGTATTTTAATTCATAATAATGCTTCTTCCGGTGATAAAGTCCATCCACTAACCTCTCAAATCAAAATACAGCCACATGTATGAGTCTGGAGCACAAAACCAGTCATAAGTAGAACAGGTATATTTGAAGCAATGGCCAACAATACATTGCATGGGTCAAAATATATCCCATGTCAAATATTCAGGAGTACTTCACCCAAAAATGAAAATTACGCCATAAACTACTCATCCCCAAGCCATCCTAGGTGTATGTGATTTTCTTTTTCAGTCGGAGTACGACGTATGACGTAAGTTGCATCGTTCGTCGAGTCAGAAGTCGGTTATTTGGGTTACAATTCGAAAGCTAGAAATATTTTTGTTGCAAAGAGAAAGTCATGCACACCTCGGATGGCTTGGGGGTGAGTAAAATATCCTGTAAATGTAATATTTGGGTGAAGATGATGTTCCATGAAAATATTTTCGTAAACTTCCTACCATAACTATATCAAACCTTCATTTTTGATTTGTTTTTTTATATTTTAAAGGCGCCGTCTGCTAAAGCTTAAAAACTGTAATATGTTTGCAGATATTTACGAAACATGCTGAGTTAACATGTTTCTCTGAAAAACAATGCTACAGTCAATTATTCTCCTTTGAAAACGCGCGTTCCGGCCCGGAATGTTCGTGAGACCCGCCCCCCGGCCAGTTCACCCAATCGGGTTTCAGAACCGCGGGTTGCCAGTTGTCGGAAAACACACGTATTTCAGTCATGGAAGCAAACGGAGGGGTTCTGAGAGGGAATCTGGCAACCTGCGTGTGCGCTAAGTCTGAAAGAAAACGCCTCCAATATTTTGCAACGCTTAGTTCGACCACTCTTACATATAGCACCTTTAATGGCGACTTTCAGATTTTCCAAACAGCTGTATTCCAGATGATATGTACATCTCAGTGTCCGAAAATGGACCTTTATGTCTAGTTAAAGCAATGTTATGGACAGAGGATGGAGGTTAAAACATATGGGTGTGGATTACTGTGATGTTCTTATCAGCTGTTTGGACTCTCACTCAGGCGGCACCCATTCACTTTCAAAGCATCCGTTGCGTAATACCATATTTCTCCAAATCTAACTAACGAACACATCTACATCTACATCTTGCATGGCCTGAGGGCGAACACATTTTCAGCAAAACTTTTCCCTTTAAGAAGCATGGATCCTCAGGTGATGAAACCACGAAAGAGGCTCCTGGATGAAAGCGAAACAGAAACGTGTTACGGCGCTCGAAGTTCTCAAACTCACCCCGAACATTTGCCGTAAATCCGGGTCACGGAAGCGGAAGGGGATGTTGGAGACGTGTAACCGCTTGGGCTGCTGTTTTTCCGTGGACTCCGAATGCGGCACCTGCTGGGAGACTTCTGTTTGCGTCACGTCTTCCGTCTGTCCGAGCAAAACAGAGACAAAAGAGGGTTAAACTCACCACCAAAAGAAAAGAGAATAAGAAAAGGGGGGGAGGAAAAAAAAAGATGAAGGATAGTAAGTTAGCCTACTTATCCGCGGCTATCATTTTTCACTCCAGCGGCACGCGGCTAAACAGACGTTGAGTTATGGTGGCCTACCTGAGGTCATGCATCTACAATACGATTATTAATCTCCACCTGTTACTGTCTGAGGAGCCCAAACACACCAGATATACTGACGAATATCCAGCAAACACACGCACACACACACACACACACACACACACACACACGCACGCGCGCACGCACTCGGAGGCCATTGGCTTGTTGTTTCCATCATTATGTTGATGATCCGCCACAAATGAAACTTCAGATGCGTGTGACAGATGTTTTCTCTCTCCGCTAGCTCAGTCGAGCAGAACGACACACACACACACACACACACACACACACACACACACACACTCATTTTCATGCGCTCGCTTACAGCAGCATGTCATCAGAATGTCATCATTGAGGTAAAAAATGTTCAGATTCATTCAAACACACACACACACACACACACACACAGATATGCATGTACACACAATGGCAACAACATCAACAAATCTCCCCAGAGCATCACGGCCTTCATCAAAACATCAACACACAGCACCAACATTATTGCATCAGCTCGTAACGGAGACACACACACACACACACACACACACGCTGTGCACGCAAATACATGCAGTCGGTTCTGCCAGTAATTTGACAAATCTCACGAAAACATGAAAGTATCCTGGATGATTTATTGCTGGAAATATTGCTAATGATGCTTCATGAGAGAAACGGGCACAAATTTAAGTCGTTATTCACCGAAAAACTTGTCCGCTGCCGGTCGAAAATGTGACTCGCTGCATTATTACGGTCAACTACAAGCATAGAAACGAGTTCTTGTTGCTTAAAATCAACATGACTTATATTTGTCGTTTTTTGCTCAGTTTAACTTTACGCACTTAACTAAATAAGTCTTTTCCACGTTTTAAGTGCTAAAATCAGGTGCATCTACTAACCAAGGAGAAGTGAAAAAGAGTAACCTAGTAACTTTTTCTGAAAAACGAGCGCTTCTGATCTCGTGACGTTGCAAAGGGATCTCATTATATTACCACCCCCTTAATCTGTAGGTTTCCACCGTTATTTTAACGGTGCACCGGATCTAAAACATGCTAACTGTTCTGCAGGACACTATCTAGAGTCCTCAGAAGAGAAAAGTAGTGCATTTATTGATTCACTTTCTACACGAGGCTGTTGTCACACATGTAAAACCCTTTCTTAAACACGATGATCACAACTAAAACAGATGTTTAATTTCAGCAGTAACGGGACGGGGAGAAAAAACCCGTTTGCATTTAAAGGAACAGCGTCGGAAAAGACAGTGTAGCTGCTTTCACCCAAAATATCCATTTTCTAAATATAATAAATAACCTGTAGGGTATTTTGAAGTGAAGCTTCACAGACACATTCTGGGGACACCAGAGACTTATATTACTATATCATTATTATAGTTTGTAAATATAATATGTCTCCTTAAAAAAAAAAAAAAAAACAAAAAAATGAAATAAACTAAGATGACTAAGCGCAACAAAAACTATTAATAAAACTACAATTTGTAAATTAAAAATAGACCTACTATGGGTTTTCACAAACGCATGCATGCATGCCAATAAATAAATACATAAAAAAAGAAATAAATCACAAACACAGGACAAAATTAAACCTTATTTTAATACTGTCAAAACTGATACTTAAAAAAAAACTGTTAAATAAATACATTCTCACCCCAAAATCTCATTACTGTAATGCATATGATCGTTTATAGTGGATGACTGATGATTCTCATTATATTCCTACTGCTGTAAGAGTCTCTTTTTAATGGTAATGCCATAAAAAAGTACCGTTATGTATGTTTTCAGCAACATAATGGTACGGAGAAAACAATATCGCAAAAGCTGTAATTTAAACAACATTATTTACGCTTGCATTGAGTCAAAAAAAAAAAAAGTTCTAAAAACACAAATGCATTATTAAATATGAACTTATTTCCCTTTTGATTTCATTATAAAAGACGACCTGAACACTTTACTGACGATTTGAATGGAATTTCTTATTTTTCTTCCATTTGATGTTAGGGTTAAACATAAGAACACGTGCCTTACAAGTTTCCCGACGTTCACCTTTTTTTTCTTCTGTGCACGTGAACGGCGGTCTGGAGCCGTGCGGCGCGTGATTTATGATCACACGTATGTGCATGCAGACGCATGCAGTACATAACTCATTACACACACACACACACACACACACACACTCGGTGCGCAGCTCCGCTGTAGGGAGGAGTGTGATACATCGTTCTCATTTATCTCCCAGCATTAATCACCCCGGCATCGTCATCATCATCACCATCATCATCACCCGCGTAACGACCGTCGGCTTTATTGTTGCCATTATGATAATCACTGTCCCGGCAGTAACGAGGCTCGTTTGTGCTCTTTTATGGCTCTCGCCTGCGCTCTGACACGCTCTGTTCTCACTGACAGCTGTCTGACTCCATCTCTCTGCCCGTGTGTTTCCGGGGCCGCAGGTGAACCCGGGGCCAGCAGCTCTCCCGCCCTCGCTGCACCCCGGGTCATGGGAGGTTAATAGCGCTCAATAACTTAGCTTTATCTCTCTTTCTTTATCTAATAATCCTCCTGTAAGCATAACTCTTACTAAATGGTCGGAAAGCTTGAAGGAGTCTTTTCTGAACTGAAATGTGTGTTTCGGTTTCAATCTGCCCAGTGCTTTATTTTTAATCTCCTGAGGTCCAGGGTTTTTTTTCCCCGTGTCGCTGCATCGTTCAGAGCACAAAAAAATAAAAATAAAAAAGATATTTCATTCATAAGTTATGGTATGTCCCGGGTAGAGGACATCTAAATGCAAAAACAATAGTGTGTGTGTGTGTGTGTATATATATATATATATTACCAATACATTCTTAGTTTATATATATATATATATATATATATATATACCAATACATTTTTAGTTTATATATATATATATATATATATATATATATATATATATATATATATATATATATATATATATATATAAATAAATGTTTTGTTTATATATATTATATATATTACCAATACATTACTAGTTTTCAGGATTTTTTTATTATTTATATTTTTTATTTTAAA
The DNA here is from genome assembly GCF_018831695.1 of Puntigrus tetrazona. Taxonomy (NCBI): domain Eukaryota; kingdom Metazoa; phylum Chordata; class Actinopteri; order Cypriniformes; family Cyprinidae; genus Puntigrus; species Puntigrus tetrazona. The sequence goes on from NC_056701.1 coordinate 2,752,625, forward strand.
AACATGAAAATAAAATCATAATATTGAATATTTCACAGAATACTGAAATATACTTTCTTTCCCTATTTATTTGCCTTTTCAAAAATGTGTTGTGAGAACGGCTTTTCAACCCAAGTAAGAGAGAGGCGGGGTCAGCAGAGCTCATTATCATTTAAAGCGACATGCACCGAAATGGGTCGCCGCGAACAGAGCAGTTTTTGACAGGGTAAAAGGGGTGCTACAATACCGCTGAGAAATTGTAAATAAGTATTCTACAAAAAAAGCAATAAGCCTTGGTTTACAGTCAAACTATAACAGCTAACGGGCGTTGTTAGGCACGACGCGCGATCGCTTTTAGAAAACGTTTAATACCTTATACGTAGTAAGGTTTCACAAAATAAAACGGAGCATATAAAGTGTAATGATCTTGATAAAAACGTTATTCTTCCACCAAACAATGTAGCTCCCCAGAACCGGCTGTGGCTCCAACAAAGCGGTTGCCGAGCAACGCAACAAATGTAAGCATGCTTGTAGAGTATTTAAGCTTCGAATTTGGCTCAACCAATCAGAATCAAGGACCAGAATCTAGTTTTCATTAAGACACTAGAGAATCATATCGCATCACGTGACCCTTTTAACGAAACACAACTAAACATTAAAGAAACGAAACGAATTTGTCGCCAACGTGAGAAAAACGAAACCCATAAACCTCGCTAAATGTCATCCAATTCATGGTCAGCACCTTTCAGAAACCTTTTTATTGGGCTTTGAATCTATAGCATGCATTTATTTGCAATAATTAGTAATAGGCGCAATTAGACGCATGCGTAACACATTAATTTCAATAACGGTGCCATTAAAACAAAACCGAATTCGGAATTAGCGAAGTATAGCGGCGATAAATAAAAATAAATATTCATTAAAATAATAAGCCACCCTCTCCGTCAGCCCAATAATGGTTTATAATGAGGTTTAAGCGAGGGCTGTGAGCGTCTGAGAAGCATTATCAGCCACAGAAAGACTACGAGAGAGAAATCCAGCAGGCCCAACGAGATTAACTAGCGAGCGCGTCCACCTTTCTGCTACGCTAAATTATTCATGCTACACCATGTACACGCATAAAGAAAACAGGCCAGGAGGAAAAGAGCGAGCAGAAACCCAAAAGTGCATCACGGCAGCCAAAGACGGGATGACTTCCTGAGCTCAAACGCCGAGACTTAAGACTCAGCGCGCGAAGCAGGGCCTCGAAAGCGAGCGGAGCCGGCGTTTAGACGAGCCTTCAGCAACAGAAGCATCAATTAACGTCCCGGCGGGAGTGATGCAAACAGACACGCCACTTATTCGGTGTCACTCCGTCTGCGAGCGAGAGCTAGTGATACACGACAGCGGCGGCGAGGGTGACACGTCGTTACCGCGGCGTCAAGCGCTCGCTCTCGCCTCATTATTTCGGACAGGGGAGCACGTACTCTCAAAACTTCATCGTCGCCGCATCGGCTCGCCGGTTATATATCGACGTGCAGAGATGCTTAACGGTCTTGTTAAGCCAATGATTGAAGATGTTTCGAAACGCAGCCACACTTTGGTGTTGCGGGTCAAAAATGACCCGCCTTTTGAAAGCCAACTTGTTTTCTTTCCCGAAAAACCGATATTGACTGAAAGACAACAAGTTGACAAAAAACACAGAAACCAGTTTTTTTTTTTTTTTTTGATGTTGATGGAAAATAAACAAGTTGATCCAATCCAATATTTGTTGGTAATCTAGCATAATGCTTTTTTTTTTTTTGAATGGCCATTTTGACCGGAAAGTGTAACAATGTGGGGAAAAAAAACACCTATAATATGGCTAATTTTTATCAAAATGTTTCACAACTATTATTTTTATGTGTCCGAAAAACTAACTAAACTACTTAGTGCTTTTAAAAGAATTAATTGCAATTAATCACATCCAAAATAAGCTTTTGCTGACATCCCACATGTGTGTAGAAATATACACAAATAACAATATATTTATTTTACAGTGCATATTTATTACGTATATACAAATACGTACATACGCATGTATATATTTAGAAAATATTTAAATGTAATTAATTTTATCCATAAATATATTTAATCATATACGTGCGTGATACTGATAATAAATACACGCTGCACAGTACATATATAATGTGTATCTTTACTTTGGATGCAGTTAATTGAAACGAATCGTTCGACAGCTCTAGACGAGATATACACACACTTTTTAAAGGTATGGATTTTACTTTCGGTCCTAAGTGTGCATTTGATCATTGATCACAAGGAGTCACTGTGATAAACGCACCGGAGCCGTGCTGCCGCTGCTGCTGATGGCCGGCGTGCTGCTGTCGGTGTTGGTCAGATCGCTGTGGCTCTGCGCCGGCGTGTAGAGCGCCAGGCCGTGGTCCGGGACGCGGCTCTGTCCCGCGTAGTCCTGCGTGGGAAGCGCGGTGAACTCGGCCGGGATGCCGTTCTGCGGGGGATGAGCGAACTGCGGGGTGTAAGTCTGGGCCATCGCGTCCGCCGGGTTGCTGGCCTCCTGATTACCCTGAGGACACACACCACACACACACACACACACACACACACGAGGACGAAAGCACGCGTCAAACCCCTGCAGCCTTCAAGTAAACATGTAAACAGCACTGCATTTGATTGCAGTTACTTTTTAAGTGTGACGTGACTACTAATGCGTAGCGCTGGGTAACGATTAATCGCATGCAAAATTAAAGTTTTAGAGTATATCATATATGTATGCATTTATAAAGGCACATAGTCACGCTGAAAAAATGATACTAGATATTTTTAAGGTAAGTGGAAGTTTATTTTAGCTACATAAAATAAATAGTAAAAAAAAAAAAAATATATATATATATATATATATATATATATATATATATGTATATATATACTGTATATATATATATATATATATATATATATGCAATGTGTTATGTGTTATACTTAATAAATTTAAAACAAATGCAAATGCATTTAAATATTTTTAAAAATATATATGTATTTGATATACATAACATTTTCTTAAATATATACATGCATGTATTTATATAATCATTACCCAACTTTACAAGTTTGATAGTTCTTTAAAATATTATATATATATATATATATATATATATATATATATATATATATATATATATTTTTTTTTTTTTTTATTTATTTATTTATTTTTAAATTTACAACATTTAAAAGCCATACAAATGCCATGTTAATTAATGATTAATTATTCATTTGAATCTGAGGACAAAACAACCTTCTGTCAAATTATACCACGTGTGAGTCAAGCAATTTAGCCGATGCATAGCTGACAAAAAATGCATTCTTAAAACCTGGAAGACTTCGTTTTCCACGCTTTTTTAACGTAACACAGTCATCCCCAAACCGACCTCAGATATTTAGATCACAGATTTAAAGTTAATATTTAGCGACACATTTAGGACAAGTGATCTAGATGACATTACTGACTACTCTTTTCATTTTTTAACCGGTAAAAGCTAGACTGTGTTATATCTGGCCAGCTCCAGCCGTACGTTGAGTCCTATCAAAGCAGGCTCCTCTGATGGGCCGATCGGGGAATTGGGCCGCCCCGCACTTTAAATAGGCCAGGAAAACAACGATCCCATCTCACGGATGATTACAGACGCGCTTGATCATTCCTAATGAACAGACTCCGTTGTAGAAGCTGCTCGGAGGACCGGAGGCCACTGGGACCCAACGCTGCGGCGGGAAAAAAAAAGGCAAATCAGCCTCCTCACGATGTCTTGACTGAGAGCTTTGATTTTCCTGACAGGTTACTAATGTTAACAGCGCTCAGACGCGTCTTCACATGAACACTTTCTGTTTGTCGAGCTGCGAGCGGCGCACTTTCAACTCCGCAAAAGTCTGCCGTATCGCATCTGGGACATCTCGAAAGCCTCTAGAAGACTCCTTTATCTGACCAATATAGTTCTGGTCCCGGAGCGTGTTTGATCAGGAAAAGTTGCCTCCAGGAACAGGGGGAAAAAAAACAAAACTGCACGCCTTCTGATTGATAGCTGAGACTTTTGTAGTAAAGTCAAGTCAAGTAAAACGCCTTTATAGTATAATCGTACAAATATGCATCTTCAGCGTGTCTTTGCTCTGAAAAAGTTACTGATTTGCATAAAGTGAAGGTAAAAATATCTGCAAGAAACGGTGGATTTTCACTCTTTTTTGATGGTGAACAGTGAAAGCCGGTATCATACAAACCAAAAACGTATTAGCGAGCTTTAAAATGTTTCGTCTAAATGCTAAATAAATCTACTTCCAAAAATATGATTTTTCAGATTTTTATTTATTTTATGCCAGGGCTAAAAACTTTTGACTGTGGTTAAAAGCATTTAGAAAAAAAAAAAAAAAATTATTATTATATATATATATATATATATATATATATATATATATATATATAATTTTAATATATATATATATATATATATATATATATATATATATATATATATATATATAATAAATGTTTAAACATTAAAAAACATTTAGAATGA
>NC_056701.1:2762165-2792165 GCF_018831695.1 Puntigrus tetrazona
TTGCTTTGCGTACAGCGTTTCCATGGAAACGGGAAAGCGACACCTAGCGGTGAAGACTGAATTAGCGTTTTCATTCAGACCAACAAGCGGGCAGCAATACGCTAATGTTTGTCAACGAGAGACAGCCAGGGATTCGTTTCAACGATACAGAGTCGACTTTATAGCTTTGCATTTTCGGGCTTTAAAACTTTGCACAATACAGACAGAGATACGGCTAAATATACGGCACCTCTGCTTGAGAAGAGCGTTCGCTCCGGTCGAGATGAACCCGCGCTCGCGTTCCCTCAGGCGCTCAGAGATGAAGATATGAAGGATATAAAAGCGTTAATGATGCATGATCCTCATCTCGTTAATGGGACGGTTATTAAGAGTAATTATCTCTGATAGAAGGGAGATCGTTCCTGAGAGCTTGAGAAAATCTGTCCGGATGATCTGCCTGATCCGTCAGGAACACCAAACTCTTCCTGAACATCAAGAGCATTCCTGAAAATGCTTTTTAAAACCAGTTTTTTTCCCTGAGATTAAATTCCAGAAGGATTGAGATTCTTCAAACATTTATTCATATCTCAATGTTTCAACATTTACTAATGCACCGATAAAATATTAAGGCTAGTGTTATTTTAGCATCATATACTTTTTGTCATTTTGATATTATTATTATTACTGCCTGTATAATATTTATTTTCCGTTTCTGTTTCAATTATTAGAGTGCGTCATGTTAAAGAACCCACTTTTTGAAATAAAATTATTATTATTATTTTTTAATTTTTTGCTAAGATTCCTTTTAAATTTTAGTTTACGTACTAAACATGCAAAGCTGCATTTATCGGTGTTTATTAGCATTTATAACTTTATTTATTAGATAAACCTCAATAGATACCGCAACAAAATAAGTTCTGGATGTTAGTTAATTTTAACTAGCATTAACTAACCTGTTTTTTTTTTTATATGAGCTAAAATTGTAGTCATTTCGTCTTTTAAATGTCATTTTTATTAGTTTTTAAAGAGTCAACCTAACCTCTGACCAGTCTTAATAAAATGTTAAAAGTTAAGATGTACGATCGAGTTGCTTCAAATATTATTCATATAATGTTTGCATATAATATGTGCATTAAAAAAAAAAAAATCCTCCCGCTATATAATCAGATGTCAAAGCCTGTCGTTTTATTCTTAGGCCAAAAGAAGACATTCTCAAGCAAATCTCTCTCTATGCTGAAACTTTGGATTGATGTTACATAATAAAGGTGTGTGTGTGTGTGTGTGTGTGTGTCCTACACACACATGATATTCAGTACTCGCAAGCTCTAATGAGACAAAGTTAAGCAGTAAAACAATATGATGCAAACTGACAAAACCTCCCACAGCTGGCCTCATTACTGACCGCTGAGAGACTGAGACACGACACACTTCATCGCCTCGCTCCAATTAAATGTCTTCAATTGGACGGAGGCCTGGTGACCGCGTGCATCCCATAATTGATGTCACGGCCACCGCGTGTGTGTTTTATGTCTTCCTCGATTTCATTCAGATCAATTCATCTGCATGTGCGTCCGCTGTCTTGTTCAAAAAATGAGCATCAGAAAATATACACAGAAAACTGATGATATACGTATATATATATATATATATATATATATATATATATATATATATATATATATATATATATATATATATATATATATATATAAGCATATATATATATACTATATACATATATATGGATTTGGTAAAAAAAAATATATATATATATTTATTTTTTATTTAATTTTTTTCTGCAGTAAAATACATGATAAACTATATTTTAATTGTATGCTTAAAATGTACTTATTTAAAATGTTAAATCATTGGTAAAATAAAATCTGTAAAAATAAAGTCAAATACAATAAGTTGTAAAAAATAATCAGCAAAAACACAAATAGAAACTACTGATTGACGAGTTTGTAAACTGAAAATGAGCGATCCAAATACACAATTACAGTAACATGAACACCAAACGTGACCTTAACTTTAAGGTTTCAGGTGCTTATATATAACGGTTATAAAGTACGACAATTTTCTGAAGCGAAAGTAACTTTCACCACCAAAAACTCCTTCGGCTGTTTCTCGACCGTTTTATGCACGACGACTTGTGTGATAGCTTTGGAATAACAGAAAAAGAGACACTTTGTCACTTTTACATGTTTGCTGGTGTTTAAAGAAAACAGCCGAGCTGCTGATAAATGTAGTTACGTGCAACACAGCAATGGCGGACTCGAGGAGCGGAACAGGTGGAAGCAGAGAGTGGATGGAGAGAAAGAGGAGGTGGAGAGCGCCAGAAAATCGATGTCTATCTCGGCGTGATTGATCGGAGGACTTCTGGAGAGTTGCGCGAGGAGTTTGTGTCGCGGCGGTGGGAGGATGGAGGCGTGTGGGTCGGAGATTGATGCAGACATTACCGGCTTCAGACCCGAATCAACCTCCGCCAGCTGTTGCCAGCTCCAAACTTTCACCCAACTCCATAACCCCGCCAATTAGAGCGGCGGCGCGCGTGGAGGAGAGATCGGCCGGCTGTTTGCGTGTCAGGACGCCGCTCTCTCGGCGCTCCGGCCTGGAAACGCTGGAGTGTGAAGAGTTTTATGAAGAGGAAAAACGAATCCATCACGGCTCCAGATCATCCGGAAATCAATGGAGCTCGCCGGGGTTTGAGCAGATGCACATCTATTAGGCCAATCTCCGCGCGCAATTTTCTGGAAAAGGCTTTTAGGGTTTAAGGAGCGAGGCGGAGCGGCTCCTCGGGGCTCCATCCGCGCTGCCGAGGAACACATAAAGAGCGCGCGAGCGCCCCGGACCGACGGACGGCTCCTTCTGCGTGAGGAACATCAGAGCGGCCAGCTGTGAGGCCCGGAGGGAGAGAGAGAGGTTTACACGCCAGAGAACTAAACGCTGAGGTGGCAGGAGAGCCACAGAGCCATGAAATCCACATTAGAGGAGAAAAGAGTCTGCCAGACCTTGCTTCGGATACTCTGTGCGCGTGCACGCGTGTTGATGGAGGTCTGGGGAAATCTTCTTAAGCAAGAAGTTGAGGCTAATTCCAAGAACGCTCCTAAGTGTGGAATTTCTGGGAAACGATTAAGTATTCTCTTAAGAACGATACGGGCTTTGGTGCTCGGAGAACTTAAGAACTCCTAAAGCGCAAAGTCTCGAAATTTTGTGAGTTCTCAAATGTTTTTCCTAAGGACGACTAATTTCGCTTTTCTCGCGAAGGCGTCGGGCTTTGGCGGTTGAGTTTTTTTTTTTGCTTTTTCCGTTTTTGAAAAGAAGCCGAGAAACTTGGGACGAACCCCACAAAGTTCGTGAGAATGCTCCTCTTTAGGTTTGCGTTTCTTGCCGAAGATAAACAATTCATTTCAAACGACACAATAAATATATATGTAATATATATATATTACATATATACAAATATGTAATAATATATTCTTTATTTCATTCTTAAGACAACTATATAGCTCAACAATACTTCCTAAAAGCAATAACTTCATCATCATCGTAAACAGAAATGAAACTTTTGTCAGAAATATTGTCAAAGGGCCTATCCTTTCGGAAAAACGTTAAGAATAGATTTTTTTACATTTTACGGGAAGTCATAAGAACGTTCCTAAATGCAATTCCTGAAATCCCTCGACTTTCAAACTTTCTACGTTTCAGAAATGTCAGACTGTGGTATTATTCTGAAAGATAATTTGCAATGAGCTCATAACAACTCTTTAGACGTTCTTAAGATTTCTTGAGGATATCTTCTAAAAGCCAAGAAAGTCAGAAAAAAAAAGAATTTGACACTAGAATCATTAAAAACCGTAACAGCCACCAGTAACTCATCAGAAAAAGAAATAAAACTATATTCTATAACAGGTTCTTATCCCGCATGAAGCTGGTAATCTCTCAGTATTACTAGTCCAGTGTTAGTAATTATACTGAAGTGACACTTTTAAGAGCGCTCAATCACGTCTCTGTGTGACATTTGCTGAAATACGTGATACACGCCGTTAAGAAATGAGCAACAAAATGCAGGGGCTTGATTTCACGCCTCGCGCAGACTCATCAGGAATAGTCACAGAATCCCGGCCGGATTTAGACGGGGAAGACCGAAATGTCAAGGAGCGGATGAGCATCTGATGACTTTCGTCGGAAACTGGAACGATTTCATGATGAAGAGCCAATTTCGGACTGATAGCAGACGAACCGCGAAAACCCTGCTCCCGTGTCGCATAAAGCAATTTTTACTCACACGAACACAAACCGGCAAAACCGAAACATTGTGTTAAATCTGTATTGTATTAAGTCTGATGCCGAGTTGGATCTGTTACGCCGCTCTATGCGCATCGGTCATCACGTTATATGAACCCAGATTGGTGGATCGCTAATTAGACAACAGCCCTGATCTATGGAGAGAGATATCAAACATGCAGACGATCCATACATCACTGCTGAGTGTGTGTTCATCAGTGGGAACGGCTCCGCCGGGAAAGACCTGGACACACTCTTCTCTTCCAGCACGGTGTGAATGTGTGAGAGTGGACGGGTCCGGCTGCTGTTAATAGCGCTCTAATGCATGTAATGAGAGCAGAGATGGTTCCTGGGCACATTACGTCCGCGCTCGCAGCACTTACAGACTCAGATCATCGCCGATCAATCCTGCCTTCATCTGCTGAGACAAGAGCTCGGCGCGCTACAAGAACACATCGCCAAACGTCCTCTCCGGTCCAAAACAGCATTTGCTGCGAGTCAAACACACTTCAATAACGGTATAAGTGAACTTCAGGGGAAAGTGCCATAAAAAACCCATAATGAGTCCTTTAACACCTGACATCACGTGAAGCTCACTGTATTTTAAGTATAGACCGATAGATAGATAGATAGATAGATAGATAGATAGATAGATAGAGATAGATAGATAGATAGATAGAGATAGATAGATAGATAGATAGATAGATAGATAGATAGATAGATAGATAGATAGATAGATGGATCGACAGACAGACCAATAGATAGATAGAGACAGATAGATAGATAGATAGATAGATAGATAGATAGATAGATAGATAGAGACAGATAGATAGATAGATAGATAGATAGATAGATAGATAGAGATAGATAGATAGATAGATAGATAGATAGATAGATAGATAGAGATAGATAGAGATAGATAGATAGATAGATAGATAGATAGATAGATAGATAGATAGATAGATAGATGTTCTGAAATGCTGTCTTTGACCCTAGATGTAGTGGGACACACACTTCAGTCCACCTCAGTATTTTCCCAAATGTCCAAATTGTTTTTTTTGCCAAACTGAGACTAGCCTTTATGTTTTTTTTGCTCAGCATCGGTTTTCGTCATGAAGACTGACCTTAACTGAAGCAAGTGAGGCCTGCAGTTTGTTAAATGTTGCTGTCTTTAGTGAGCTCTTGAATGAGTCGTCGCTGCGCTCTTGGGGTAAGTTCGGTCGGCCGATTCCTCCTAGGAAGGCTCACCACTGCTCCACGTTTTCGCCATTTGTGGATATCGGCTCTCACTGTGATCCGCTGGTGTCCCAAGGCCTTAGAAATGGCTTTATAACCTTTTCCAGACAATCTTTGACAGATCTCAATTACTTTCTCATTTGTTCCTGAATTTATGGGGATTTCAACACAGTGTGTAGCTTTTCAGGATCTTTTGGTCCACTTCACTTTGTCAGGCAGGTCCTATTTTAGCGATTTCTTAGATGGATGGATGGATGGATAGATAGATAGATAGATAGATAGATAGATAGATAGATAGATAGATAGATAGATAGATAGATAGATAGATAAGAATTTATTGAGGGAAAAGTCATACCTACTCTAAAGTGTCACCAAAATGTTCTGTCTGGTCCAAAAGAGGATTATCGTAACTAAAATGTAAATCCATCATCTATAAACATCCATAATGGACACAACGCAGGAAGAGGCAGCTGGTGTCAGTGACTCAAGCGCTCAAACTATTGTGTTCAGTAAGAATCAATCAGTGCTTCTCAGTCTAATTCCATTCTATTCACACAGGAGCAGCGATTCAATCTGAAAATGGAAATGCCACTTTACTGGAGGAGCAGCGAGGGAAGAAACAGCCGGCGAGGGAATGATGGAGCGATGCTGCCGACAAAACCATCGTAATCTTCACGTGGGCCGCAAAACAAAACGGACGGGGATTATGTGGCCAAATCATAAAACTGTTGTTCCCACTGCGATGGGTGGGATTTACATTCCCTCACAACTTCTGAAAATCTCTGCACGAATGGGATGAACCGCAGAAGTGCTAAACAGCTCACTTGGTGCAATGCATTAAGATACAACATCACCAAAAAGGGTAATGAAAATAAAACTCGCCATGGGAAAATATAAGTGAGTAAAATACCAACAAAACATTTTAAATTTTAAACTCAAAATTACATTATTATATCTTTTATTTCTCTCTTTCTCTCTCTCTCTATACATACATAGTGTAGCTACACACATTATAAAAGTATTACACATACGTAAATATTTTTAGGATTTACTGATTTGCAGTATTTTACATATACATTACAGACCTATGCATTTTGTATTATTATTTTCGTATCGTATATATTAAATGTTCTTTTAAATATTTTTTTAATAAAACACTATATAAAGTACACGGTAACATTTCTAATGCGATTTTAAATTAAAGCAATACATTCCTGTTTAATAAATAAGAAAGTTGTTATTTTAAACGTAAATAAAATGTGAGGTTAAAGTCAGTAAAACCAACTGAAAGAAGTAATTAAAGTTCGAAGGAACCTTAAAATTTAATTTCCCCGACCGTCTCGGTGTCAGTTTGGCGATCGGAGCCGGTTTGCGGGCCAATTGCGTCCGTTTCCGCAGCTCCCCGTGAACCGGCGATCGGAGGTGAAGAGATCCGATCCTAATGCTCTTCTCTTCCTCGAGCTCGTCTGAGAGGCTGAGATCTCCCAGCGGAGGGAGAACCGAGTCTCTCCTCCGGCGTGCGCTAATGACTATCTCTCGGTAATGACACCGCCGGGGGAGCAGGGAATAATCGGGTCGCCCCCCGATCGAGGGGGAGGTGGGGGTGTTGGGGATCCGGTCAGCTTCCTCAACCGCCGCTTGCCTCTCCCTCCATCTCCAGCACCCGTGTGATTGTCACCGAGCCTGTCTAATTGGCACGAGGGGCCCCTGTTTCTGCTGCTTTGCGAGGGTGAATCCCTGAATCATTGATGGAGGAGGCCTGGTCTGGTGTCTGGGTAATGGAGTAAAACTACACCCACAGCGGGGCTCGGGATCGGGCTTAGATCACATCTAGAGTAACCGAAGGTGTGCCTTGAAATGACTGCATTCCTGCGCAAGGCCACTTTGTTTTGCTTTGTTTTTCAACCGTCACGTGGCTCGAGCCGCACGCGGCTCATTCCTGAATTTATGCGCGAGACTTCCGGCTCGTTAGCCGCTATAGGAAAGTAACGAGCAATCAACTGTTTGCATTGAACACGAGCGTGGTCGGAATTAAGATGATACGCTAAAATAGCACGGTAAGACGCGACAAGACCCAGAAAATGCAGAAATAGCCACGCCCTTTTTTACAAGAATAACAAAGTGGATATTATTCATGATGTCGCAGTCCTGTCATTTAAAACCTGCGTTTAGTTTATGCTCCACATAACAATCGCAGCAGATTGTGAAATACATTTTAAAAGTGCGAAATTTAAGCAAATCTGAGATTGTTTTCATGAGTACTTAGTCTGGATCAGATTCCAAACATTAAGTACTTGTAATCAGATTACATTACATTTTAGAAATGCTCATAATCAGATTATTGCTTTTTATGGATCGCAAGACTATATATATATATATATATATATATATATATATACACAAGATGGCAGCGCATTCGAGTTTATGTGAAAAACGTTAAAAGTGGGTTAAAAGTAATCTAGAAGTAATCAACAGTAATCCGATTACATTGTCTAAAGTGTGTAATCCATATTATGTTTCTCTATAATTTGTCGTCAATGAAATGTGTGTATTTTCAAGAATTATTGATACTTAAGGTTTTTTGCGCAATTCGTGAAACGTCAACACTACAACGTAGCAGAGATGTATAGGCCAGAACCACAAGTACGTTTAGGTATTTGTGATTTAAGTGATTAGGTTTTTACTTTTGCATGTACTGTAAAAAAAAATAAAAAATTACAGTTAAATACCGTAATTTCATTAACTGATATAATGTTGATATAGCAACCTATTAAAGTACAGAAATCTGCCTGTGCCTTTGAAATACACTGATAACCACCAAATGCAAGTCGCACGACGAACCAAAGCCCATCGCAAGCCAATTTTAAATATGAGCATATATTCGAAGGTGCTCAGTGTCATACGCATAAACACTAAACACCATCATGGTGAGACATGGCGAATAATAAACATTAATTTAACAGCATGAGATGTAACATACAACCCTTATATAAACATAACTGATCACTTATTTAAAAAAACCCATCAAATTCAAACACAATTTGAAATGCAATGCAGGGAATTCTGGGAATGTTAATTTACGTTTTTACTCTGTAAATTTTACAGGAACTTACTGTTACCCATTTAGCAGGTTTTTACTGTAGCATTTTTTACTGTAGCAAAATTCATGAAATTCGTGCTCATCCGAAAACATTTCCACGAGAGATAAAACGCGGACGCATCAAAGGTTTGGAAAGACAATGAGGTTGAGTGAATAAATAATGGCGTAATATTAAAAGGATATTATAATATAGGTGACGCGCTTTAGGTGGAACCTTTGCAAAAAATTGTAATCTTATCACACTGTCATTTGTTACCTAAAACTACATTTAAAATCTAAATTTTCAGTAACTGAAATAAAGCCGAAATCAACTTCATAAAAGTATTTATTTTTTTTAAGTTTAAGTACTCAACTAGTAAATCTACAATAAAAATAATTTTTAAAAATTACAAAAAAATGTAACACTAATTATAAGTATTTTAATGATGTACGGTGACCATGAGCATCTAGAATGGCGCCTTTTAATAAAAAAAATGTTATTATTATTATTATTATTGTCTCGTTTTCATGTACAATACAAAAAAAAAATAATAAAAATAGACATTTCCTTGAAGTGAGATATTTCATTTTGTTTTCTCAGATTGTCTCTAACACAAGAGCATTTTGTTCTACTGCACTCGCATTCTTTATTTGTTCATTTTTAAACAAATAATAACAATAACAATATAAAAGTGTGGCAGAAACACACTTATATTCACTATTTAATGCAGAGCCGCTCCTGGAGAAGATTCATCTTGTTTCCAGAAAATTGAGACGTGTTGACTGGAAAGCGAGGAAAAAAAAGCTACATTTAAAAACTCATTTTTTTGCAGTCTGGAGGCAGGTAACACGAGCATCTGATTCGCGTCGATTCGATTCCAGACGGGGGGACAAAAAAAAAAAAAAAAAAAAAGGCGAAAAAAGCCACGAGCGAAAGACGAGACCCTGTGGTCCGGAGTAAACCACTTAACCTCAGATTATCGGCTTGTGCATCGCATTAAATGAACGAAACCTGATAAAAAAAAAAACACCTAACCCGATGTTTCCGGCACGCGAGTACACAGAAGCACCAAAACACCTGCTGTGCTTCATACATGCAGATACCGATGAGATGAAAGACGCTGGATCCGTACCCGAAGCATCGCACCGAGTTTGACCTCGACCGGCGATTTTCTGAACTGCGTCTTGCTCCTTAAAGACGAGCGACCCTACCATCGGCATCGGAGCTGTTTATCACCCGGGGGTCAATTAGCATTCAAAGCCCGAGCGGCCTGGCGAATCAGACGCTCGTGAAAGATGTTTGTCCAGTCGTGGCGGGTTTCTTTTTATCTGCGGTGAGCTGCGGATGCCTGTCAGCGGCGGTGACGCGTGATCAAAGCGGATAAACCCCCCGCTCGCACCTCTCCATCCGCCGCAGAAGGAATAATTACGGCGGCTTTGTACAGCGACGCGCGAGAAAACACAGACGCCGAGAGCCGGGAGGGAAAGAGAAAAGGGCAGCGGCCTGCTGAAGTAATTAACCAGCAATGCTTGTCTCACATGGCAGAGTCCATTATGTTCACGTCGGGCCACGGGGAGCCGCGGACGCGCAGACCTCGCTTTCTCTCGCGCCGGCACTTTCTCTTCCGCTCGCAATCGACGGTACGGCCGAAGCGGAAGGCTATTGATCCGTAACACACACACACACACACAGGCTCGGTTTCTGAGGGGAAAACGGCGGTAAATCACTGCGAGTGGATACAAATCACAGCAGGAAGGCCTGGATGGGCCCGGCGACATTTAATAACGCTGTTTGCGGCCGTGTGGTATCGATGTTCCCCGAGTCGGACCGACGCGGTTCGTCTGAAGCCTCCGAGCTGCAAGGGTCACTGATTTGAACCGCTGAATAATCTCGGCTCCCATTGGCTGGGCTGATAGCTAGCCCCGCCTCAAATGCGCAGGATGCGACTTCCGCGGTTTTGCTACTGCTTTAGCTACTTCAACGGCTTTGAGGACCACGGTAACCTGAAAAAAACACGTATTTAATGTGATCTCTTTCCACCTGATGAGTAGAAATTGGAAGTGGAAAACCTGGCAACCCTGGACACCGCGCAGTTAACAACGTTGTTTGAGCCACAATGTTGCTTCCCACTTGATAGTTTATTTTTATTCATCAAGGATGCATTAAGTGCTACAAAGCTTTCTGTTACAAATAACTGCGATGATCTCATTTTCCTAAATGCATTTACGAAACTTGCAAAAAGTATATGCACATGGTAGACTGATGTATATGACGGCCTGTATCATCTGTGGTTCAGGCTAAATTAATAGCAGTAGCTTAGTAATTGGTTAACGGTTTAGAAGAAACCCAGAGCAGAATGTTTGAGGAACGTGAACACTGTAAACCGAACGAATGTTTACATGACATGAACAAACCTCTCCAGCCACATTTACGTGCTACGACCATTAATTACATTACTTTCCTGACAAACCACGACACAAAAGACTTTGATTCAAATGCAACAATATACAAAATACTCAAAAATACTTGCCGCGATTATTTCGTCAAAATTATGCCCAAATGATCTTGGCTCCAGCGTTAGCAGTAAAATGTTGTAATAAAACCAGTATTTTACAGTGATTAGGGCTATTATCTGGACTATGTTTGATGATTTGGAGCAACGTAGCATTACTGTATAATGGAGTGAATGGGTGCCGTCAGAATGAGAGTCCAAACAGCTTGATAAAAACAAGTAACCCACACCGCTCCGGTCCATCAGTCAATGTCTTGTGAAGAGAAAAGCTGCGTGTGTGTGAGAAACAAATCCATCGAGCTGTTTTTAAACTCAAACCTTTGCTCTAGGCCAAAACATAAATATCTATAATAAAGGCATCTTCCAGCATCTCCTGTTGTTTCACTCATCACAATACACCCACATTTTGCGCTCTTTACACTTTTAAACAACTCGTGGATATTTCTCTCAGATGAACGCCCTGGAAAAAAAACTATTAGCATTTTAGCCAAAATAAACAATGGTTACAAACATTTTAACAATGAAAAAAAGCTTTTTTGCTTCACATTTACTTGTGGATTATTGCGTTTATTGTATTTTTGTTAGCCGCTTGTCCTTTCAGTGCGACGGCACCCATTCACTACAATAATCAGCGATTGTTTATTTTATTTTGGGGTGTGCTATTCCTTTAAGGACAAACAAACAGCCAGGTCGCGGGTTCACTGCAGCTTTTCCAGCGCGACTTGCATCAGCTTTGGCTTTATAATTTATGAATCAAAAACGAATAAATTATAAATATTATGATAAATATTTAAAAGTTAACATTCCTCATTTTGCGCATGCACGCGCACAGGAGCGCTCTAAAAAGCATTGTGGAGCTGTGCGCACAGTCTGCCAACCACCAGAAACCTATTAAATCAACGGTGAATGAGTTTAAAAAGGGTAACGAAGAGTTGATTTTTTCCCCCTCCGGACAAACGGGGGTGATGATGTTTTGTTTAGACAAGCGCGCAAACATTAAAAGACTAAAGCGCGGGCTCTCAGCACTGAAGAACCTGAGGAAATCAACAGGTCAAATAAAGCAAAATGGCGTTTTACATCCGATTGAACCCCCTTCGCGCTGCACGCCTCCACCGCACGAAACCGAACAAAACGTGCGGTGACACGAATATTGAGAAACATTTGGCTTGGCCACTGCGATTACGACGAGGCCTTGCATTACCGCCAAACAATACGAGATAAAAGAGCTCGAGCAGCTATCAAACATTATCAATATTACACGTGCGCTCTTTGATCAGCGCGCTCACGTCGAGCTCAAACAGACTGAGCGAGCAGGAGGAGAGGACGAACAGTCAGACCCGGAGCATTTGTACGGCTGAACGCCGGATGAAATATTCATTCGCTAAGTGCTGCCGGATTGCGCTCCGTGAGCTCGGGTCGCGACAGCACCGGGCCCGCGTCACAAAAACACACGAAACAGACTCCAGACCGCTCGAGGTTTATCGTAACGCAACCGATTTTGGAAAGAACGGATATTCTGATCTTCACGCAACAGACGAGGCGTGCAAATAAATGCATGCATGTGAACATTGGAGTTGGTAAGATATTAGGGTACGGTTAGGGCTACAAATATTTAGTACATTAATAATGCTGTTTTCTACACAGATATATTGTATGTGTCAATTACCCGCGTAATCAAAGCTGAATTTTTCCAGTGATCCTTCAGAAACCACTCTAATGTACCGATTAGCTGCTGGAGAAACATTTCCGATTATCATCGATGTTCACGGAAACTGAGACGCGCCTTTATTTTTCTGGATCCTTTAATGCACCGAGGTTTCCAAAGGGTTGTTTGGTTTTTTTTTTAATCAGAAATGCTTTGTAGCATACATTTCTTGACTTGGTCGATCGAACGTGCCTTTGTCTCTTTCGAAACCCAAAAAAAAGCCGAAGCGAGCCGACGTTTAAGAAAGCGGCCAGCTCTCTATTGTTAATGAATGAGACCTACATCGCTGAATTAGAGATGAAAACATTGAGTTCGGGAGCACAGGGACGCGGCGCCGAAACATGAAGGGGATCCTCAAACGACTCCCGATTCGACCCGACCCGAACTCTTACAGGCCGATCAAACGAAGCTCATACGTTGCACGCAGCGGCGTGACTCTCTTCTCCGTCTTCTGACGCGTTAGAAAAAGTAGCATGTGTAGCGTAGTTGCCATATGCCTAGCTTACATAGAAGGGAGGCGTATCTGCATCGAAACACATCTGATTATATACACCAGTTTAAAACAGACAAGTCAAATGTTCTCCATGTCTCAGATGTTTCTTCTGAGTCTCCCGCTTATCAGACGTTTCAGACCCCAGATATCTCACGCGTCTTCTCTGGCGATCTTAAAGTCTGCCGTTAAGATACCAAAGGCATCTCGGCGTGATCTCAAACATCTCTTGCTCTCCAGAATCATTCCATAGCTCTACAAACCCATCTTCAGTGCTCGATGCTAAAAAGATACCGCTAGGCTTTAAATCGAACTGCGCTCGTTGTGAGCTCAAACGACAGTCGGAGCCGCCAGACGTTCGTTTTTTAAGCTAGATCTAGCGCCGTGTCTCCAAATCTCCAAATGAAGACCTTTGGAGCAAGATCTGAGACGAATTTGTTGGCAAAAAAAAAAAAAAAAACGAATCAAAACAAAAGCTCTCTCAAGTCTCCCGAGCTAGAACAGAGCCAGAGCTCTTAAATAAATCGTTCAAAGAAACGAAAAATGATATGTATTATTATTATTATCATCATTATTTTTTCTCAAATAATTTTAGAATTTACTGCGTTTCTAAAAAGAAACCAAAAGCTCCCGAGTAATAACTTAGCGATGTACGGTAACGTAGTAGTATTACAGTATTGTCTTTTCTCGCAGAAGTGGACATGACCCATTACTGACCACTGAGACCATCTTCACACGGTACATTCTGTAATTTAACACACACACACACACACACACACACACACACACACACACACTGATCCAAGCAGGAAGTCGCTTTCATTTGCTATTCAGCTCACAGAGAGAGGAGCTACAGATCAATACAGCAGCAATTATGACCAACACGAGACGAGAGCAGCATACACACCATCATCATCACACACACACACACAGGCACAGTTAATAATCCACAGCACACTGATAACAACTATAGAGTCACAACTTCTCATGACACACAAACACAGCAGCGTGTGAAAAGAAGAGACCTGCAGGCCTCCGTCTGACGAGAGCATGTTCTCCTACAACATCTCCCTGAGAGCCGATGAAGCTCAGTATTTCAGCGGACGCTGCGACCGGACCTGTGTGATTGGAGCAGGACGTCGAGGGCCCTCGTCACACACACACACACACACACACACACACACACACACACACACACACACACACACCCACATACAACAGACAGAGAAACACACACAAACACACACAAAACAGACAGTTCAGCAACATTGCATTAAATTGATCGACAAATCTAAAGGTAAATGCAGTTCAAATGTTACAAAAGAGTATCAGGGTTTCAACTAAACTGTTTTCAACACTATTAATAATCAGAAATGATTCTTGAGCAGCAATACAGCATAAACAAATGACTTCTGAAGGACCACGTGACACCGAGGACCGAAGTAATAATGCTGAAATTTCAGCTTTGATCAAAATCCCATTTATTCCATAATAATTAAGCGGTTGAAACTGCATAAAGATATCTCACAGTTTTAGAGCTTGTACTGTATTTTCGTACAAACAAACGCAGCCTTGGTAAACATAAAGAGGCTTCTTTCAAAAATATCATGCAGTTAATTCTTAAACGACTAATTGAGTTTGATTTTCAGTGAGATCAGATGCTCTGAAAGTCTCGAGTGTCTTACAGTCCAGCGGGTTTCTCCAGATGATCAAATTACACCCACCACAACAACCCACTCACACAAAGTGAAGTGGACTGAATGATCCAGAGTGTGCTGTTTACTCTAATAAACCTCTGTGATGGACGCTGTGACCCGCCAGGCTCCGCCTCCAGCATACTAATTATCCCCATCCCCGGCTCATTCGTTTAGACCTCGGCAATAATAATCTAAACATACAACTGGCCAATTAGCATATGGAAATGAGCTTTAAGGTTACACATACAGACACACACACACACACACACATGCAAACCTGTTTTCCTCCACCGCCAGGAATTAGCATCAATATTTATTTTTCTCCTCTCATTTCAACTCATGATCATTTACATGGTAATTGCTGCAATTTGCATAGAGCTAAAGCAACTACCTGCCAAAGCCACACACAGAGAACAACAGGGGCGCTAGCAACTCAAACACAACACTCGACAGCACGGTTGATTTTACTTCCTCGAATGAAATAGAATAAAATAAAATAAAATAAAATAAAATAAAATAAAATAAAATAAAATAAAATAAAACAAAATAAAATACATTAAAATAAATAAATAAATAAAATAAAATAAAATAAAATATAAAATTAATTCAATTCAATTCAATAAAATTCAATAAAATTATAAATAAAATATAAAATAAAATAAAATAAATTATAAAACAAATCAATTCAATTCAATAAAATAAAATATAAAATTCATTCAATAAAATAAAATTAAATAAAATTAAATTAAATATAAAATTAAATTAAAAATAAAATAAATTCAATTCAATTCAAGTCATTTAGAACAAAACTGGATTGGAAAAAAATACATTTGACAAAACTAATAAATATATAATATATAAAAAAATAGATAAAAATAATTTAAAAAAAAAATTACATTACAAAGACTTATTAATCTTACACTTATGAGTTCATATTTTACAAAAAATGCAAACCTTTTTGTAAGATTCTGAGGAATAAATTAAATGCAAATTATATATATATATATATATATATATATATATATTTTCTTAAAGTCATAATCCTGGGACATGAACTCAGAACTAAATAAGAAAAAAGAAATAAAGAAGAGCTACGGGACAAACTTGCAAGTGCGAAAAACAAAAGTCAAAATTGCAATATATAAACTCTAAGTCAGAATCCAAAGTTCATTTTAGTTCAATTTAAAACAAACAAACAAAAAAAAAATCCAACTTGGACAGCGGTGCAGTATTTGACATCATCTGTTTATCGCCGTGTTTTCAAACTCCACATAATACTTTCACTTGATGAAATGCTTTGGCTGAATCGATGCCGTCGCTCTGTCGGATCTCAGTCGGGACGGCAGCTTTAATCCGACGTGAATGAAAACGAGGCTGAAGGACTAACCCGTGCCGTTGTGTGTCAATCACTCAGACGACCCGGTATCGACCCGAGCTCAGCCCACTGGACGTCTATCCTCTCGCTCGCATCAAATTCAAATGAACATCCAAGGCCATTGATTTAGTCCCGTTAAATACTGCTCTGATTGAAAGTAAAACCCAGTTGCATCGTCTGATAGCTACTGTATGTGTTTAAAACCATACAGCTTTCGGAGCAGCTTGACTAGCTCAGCCGCTTCGAATCACCAGAAGACTCTGAAGTATCGGAGCCTGGACGAAAACGGTAACCGGATCTCGTCCCGTTCTCGTCCCGGTCTCGTCTGCTGAAGCCTGAAGTGAATTATGCCGGAGATTCTCATTGAGACGTTCGGCCTTTTGTTGGCTCGGGCGCATCACTTCCTGCGAGCGCAGGTTCAGCCGCGCGAGACACTGACACCACACTCGGAGAAAGACGGTCGAGAGCGGCCCGTACTAAACTCAATAACCGGCTCTCGATAATCCGGTTAAACCGTGGCTCGCCTCCAAATCCTAGTGAGTTGCCTTTAACTAGATCTCAGGAGTTATTCTGTGCTACTGGAACTCACTAATTACATCTAGTCTTCACAGCAGCCAAAATATCACTGCATCGCTCACCCTGCTCCTTCTACCAGAGAACAACTGCTGCCACAACTCTGCATTATCATTATTATTATTTATACTATAAATTAATGTTATATATGAATGCAATATTTAGCAATTTATCGACAACGCATTTAATATAAATTACACAAAGACGTCATGTTAAATAATATACTTTAACATTGTATCAATGTAATTTTTTAGCACATAATTTAGTGCTAATATTTTTGTAATTATCATTTTTATAATATAAAGATTTATTAAGTAGAGCATGTATGTATAGATGTATGAACGTACACACACAAAATAAATAAATTAAAAAAATAAATATATATATATATATATATATATATATATATATATATATATATATATATATATATATATATATATATTTTTTTTTTTTTTTTTTTTTTTTTTTTTTTTTTATTATTATTAATTTTTTTTTATTTCATTTCATTTCTCTCCAGCGTCTAACCACATTAAATTGTAGCAATTAAAATTGCTAGGAATTGTGTGTGTCTGTGTGTGTGTGTCTGTGTGTGTGTGTGTGTGTGTGTGTGTGTCTGTGTGTGTGTGTGTGTGTGTGTGTGTGTGTGTGTGTGTGTGTGTGTGTGTGTGTGTGTGTGTGTGTGTGTGTGTGTGTGTGTGTGTGTGTGTGTGTGTGTGTGTGTGTGTGTGTGTGTGTGTGTGTGTGTGTGTGTGTGTGTGTGTGTGTGTGTGTGTGTGTGTGTGTGTCTGTGTGTCTGTGTGTCTGTCTGTGTGTGTGTCTGTGTGTGTGTGTGTGTGTGTGTGTGTCTGTGTGTGTGTGTGTGTGTGTGTGTGTGTGTGTGTACATACATTCTATACACACATGCTCTAGTTATTTGCAAAAAAATTATACACTGATACAATGAAATATTTTAAAGCTCTCTATATATAGCTTTAACAATTTAAAATAACAAATGATAAAATTAAATAACCAATACACTTTGCATGACATAATTATTCATAAGTGCTACATGTTTCATTGTACGAGACTGACATGGCGGCGTTGCGATGATCTATTCAAAATACCTCAAAGGAAAAATAAGAAATCACATTTGATTGTATATGTATATGTGTATGTGTACGAAGTTAACTACTTGTCATCAACTCTTTGGAACTAGGCCCTGTGATTGGCCTCTTCACCTGTCAATCAGAGCCTCTCTTCCCGGTGGGCGGTTCCCAGCGAGGAGTTCGGAGTGACCTGAAGGGTATGGATGTGAGTTTGTAGAATCTGTGATTTGAGCGTGAACGATGGTTCTCCGGCAGCAGGGTAAAGGATGAGCGTTTAAAAGACATCGCTCGCCGCATCTGATGGAAATGAAATTAAACTCCAGCGCGCAAGACAAGACCATCACGCCATCATTAATAAAGCGGGCGAAGGGCCCGAGGAGGTGAAGACTGATACGGCGTCTCATAAATCAGCCCGAGCGGCTGGCGATTGATGATCGCGCGCGTCTCGCCGCTGTCCATCATTTCCCGCTTTCTGTCAGAGGAACTCAGCCCTAAAGCGTCCGGAGAGATGGGAAACACACACTTCAGAAGTCCTGTGAAATCGGAAAAGCCTCCGTCGAATAAATAACTACGAAAGCAAGACCCGAAAACAGCTCAACATTAAACAAAATAATAATCGCATGACCGTCGTGAGTTAACTTCGCGATTAATCGCAATTTAATCGTACCTTAAATGAACGCTTTAATACTCGAACATGCAATGTATGTTTATGGCCAGCGAAACCGTATTCTGCAGAGCGTGTTTCAAAGGTGAAAAACTTTATTTTCCCTGAGACTTAGACAAGACAAGTTCACGGGCAGCTCGGCTCTTCTGAACGCGCAAAATGTACATTTATTATTTATTATTACATTTGTACCGCATTTCGATGCAGCTAAATTCCGATAAAACAGTACTTTTTTTAGAATTTATTTATTTTCTTATGAATAAGTTACTTTAGATTATTTTGTATGCATTTAATTTTTTCAGTTATTTTATTTAATTTTATTTAAATTTTATTACTTTTACATAGTTTACATTATTTTAATATTCATTATAACATTTATATATAATTATAAGAGAAAAAGAGCCTATAAAAAAGTAAAAGTAAATGTAATTAAATCTATATTAATTTAACTTTTCATTTAACTTTCTATTCACTCTTTAGCTTGTGTTTTTTTTATTTTACTGCTTTATAAGTAAACATAAAATGAAACAAAAAGTCAAAAGTTTAGTTTAACTTGTCATTCATTTTATTAACATTGACTGATTTGAATATTTTACTTATTTACAAAAATGGAGAAAAACTAAAATACAGATAGTATTTTATTTATTCCACTTATTATTATTAATTGCTCTTTATTTTCTGCATTTCCTTTTTTTCGTATATCGGTAAAAAAGAATCAAGTAAAATCAAGAAAAGGTAAAATATTTACTTATTTTTTTATCTAATGTTTCACTTTATTTACTTTACACATTTATTTATTTTACTAAGAAATGAAAATGGATTGATGCGTATAGTAATAAGTCTGACCACAAAACAGTAGCACAGCTAGTAACTAAGCAGTAACTAAGAGTATAAACTAAAGGAAACAATTCTGCAAACACACACACACACACACACACACACACACACACACACACACACACACACACACACACACACACACACACACACACACACACACACACACACACACACACACACACACACACACACACACACACACACGCACACACACGCACACACACACACACACACACACACACACACACACACACACACACACAGACGGCCATAAGATTGGATTTCACCCTTGAAATGTAAGCACATCAGAAGAGCCTGCTGCAACAGTCTGCGATTTACAGTACACAGAGATTTTCTATCTGCTCATGTCTCTCAGACACACACACACACACACACACACACACACACACACTCTCAGAGTTAATTAGAGCAGCCGCAGCAGCGACGGTAATCAGCAGACAGAACGACAGAGAAAAGACTGTAAGAGTGTGGAGGAATTTATTACACTTTATTACTGAGAGAGAGTATCACACACACACACACACACACACACACACACACTTTACAGCGGTGAAGCGGCTGCACAGATAAATTAGGCCTTTGTGTTGAACAATAGCAGCCCGTGAGAGGATTTACTATGACCAACAAAAGCAGCCCGGATCAAATCTAGCCGCGATAGATTTATGATGCAGAAATACATAAGAGCACATCATCAGTCACACTCATTAACTCATTCACGGACTGCTTCTTATATTGCGTGTCTCGTGATAGGAACCATCAAAAGATGAGACGTTTACACGTTTGGTCAGACTTGATGCGTTTTTTAAGGATTTACAGATTTTTTATTTTTTATATTTGACATTTCTACATTGGGGAAGTCCTAAAACCACGTGGCGCTAATACACCAAACACACACCAAACACCGTACTCTCCGCTCGGAGAGATCTGCAGAGTCAGACGAAACAAGCGAAGAACGTGAGCGTCTTTCGAGAGAGCGAGGCTGAAGTCTCTCTAACCACACACACACACACACAGATAATCACTGTTTGTGCTGCTGTACCTTTAAGACACACAGACATAAAACCTGCTATGAGTCAGTCTGCGCTGAAATGAGCTTTACCGTGTATCGCTCTTAACTGTGCTTCACTCTTTACTGCTTCACTCTTTACTGTGCTTCACTCTTTACCGTGCTTCACTCTTAACCGTGCTTCACTCTTTACCGTGCTTCACTCTTTACCGTGCTTCACTCTTTACCACGCTTCACTTTTTACCGTGCTTCACTCTTTACCGTGCTTCACTCTTTACCGTGCTTCACTCTTTACCGTGCTTCACTCTTTACCGTGCTTCACTCTTAACCATGCATCACTCTTTACCGCGCTTCACTCTTTACCGCTTCACTCTCTACCGCAGCTTCACTCTTAACCGCGCTTCACTCTTTACCGCGCTTCACTCTTAACCATGCATCGCTCTTTACCACGCTTCACTCTTAACCGTGCTTCACTCTTTACCGTGCTTCACTCTTTACCGCTTCACTCTTAACCATGCATCGCTCTTTACCGCGCTTCACTCTTAACCGTGCTTCACTCTTTACCGTGCTTCACTCTTTACCGCGCTTCACTCTTAACCGCTTCTTCACTTTTACTGTGCTTCACTCTTTACCACGCTTCACTTTTTACCGTGCTTCACTCTTTACTGTGCTTCACTCTTTACCGCGCTTCACTCTTTACTGTGCTTCACTCTTTACCGCGCTTCACTCTTAACCGTGCTTCGCTCTTTACCGCGCTTCACTCTTTACCGCGCTTCACTCTTTACCGTGCTTCACTCTTTACCGCTTCACTCTCTAACCGCTTCACTCTTTACTGTGCTTCACTCTTTACCGTGCTTCACTCTTTACCGTGCTTCACTCTTTACTGTGCTTCACTCTTAACCGTGCATCGCTCTTTACAAGCTCACTCTTTACCGCGCTTCACTCTTAACCGCGCTTCACTCTTAACCGTGCTTCACTCTTTACCGTGCATCGCTCTTAACCGTGCATCGCTCTTTACCGCGCTTCACTCTTAACCGCTTCACTCTTTACCGCTTCACTCTTAACCGTGCATCGCTCTTTACCGCGCTTCACTCTTTACCGTGCATCGCTCTTAACCGTGCCGCTCTTTACCGCGCTTCGCTCTTTACTGTGCTTCGCTCTTTACCGCTTCCGCTCTTTACCGCATCATCGCTCTTTACCGCGCTTCACTCTTTACTGTGCTTCACTCTTTACCGCGCTTCACTCTTTACCTTTCACTCTTTACTGTGCTTCACTCTTTACCGTGCTTCACTCTTTACCGTGCTTCACTCTTTACTGTGCTTCACTCTTAACCGTGCATCGCTCTTTACAGCGCTTCGCTCTTTACCGTGCTTCACTCTTTACCGTGCTTCACTCTTTACCGCGCTTCACTCTTTACCGTGCTTCACTCTTTACCGTGCTTCGCTCTTAACCGTGCTTCGCTCTTAACCGTGCTTCACTCTTTACCGTGCTTCACTCTTTACTGCGCTTTACTCTTTTCCACGCTTTACTCTTTTCCATGCTTTGATCTTCTGCTGAATGTTACACTTTTATCAAAAGATCAAGAAGACACACGTGCCTTATCATTTGTGGACAAAACTATTCAATAAAAACCCTATTCCTGTCTTTTACTTTAAAGCTTCGACAGAGCTTCATCAGCTCATCATCTCCAGACGACTCTCAGGGGTCAGAGGTCAGTGATATCCTCCAGAGACTAATGTCTTTTGAAGAGAAAAGCTGCATGTTTGTAATAAACAAATCCATCATAGGGTATTTATGGAGTTCATGATCCATAATAATGTTTAATCCAGTGAAAAGGTCCATCTCCAGTTGTCCTTTCATGTCAAAATCCACTGATATATTTTGCTCCTGATTCAGACATTTTGACTTGTTTTTTAATGGTTTGGGGAAAATTTCAATGATCTATTTGTTTCTTACAAACATGCAGCTTTTCTCTTCACCAGACATTGACTGATGGACTGGATTTGTGTGGATTATTGATGTTTTCTTCAGCAGTTTGGACTCTCATTCTGACGGCACCCATTCACTGCAGAACAACCATTGCTAAACAAGAGATGTAATGCTGCATTTCTCCGAACCTGATGAAGAAATAAACTCTTGGATGACCTGAGGATGAAATATTAAACATTGACATTTATTTATTAATTATTTAACTGAATCATCAAAATGAAGAAACCCACTGAAAGTTTCACAGATTCCTAAAAGTACTTAAATCAAACATCAGGTTTGCTGCTTGATTATCGCCTCAGCTCGCTTGTGCAAAAACAAAGTTTGCAATACAATACTGCATTGATAGAAAAAAACATATTGTTTATTCCTACTGTACGGTAAATAAATTATTTTGTTGTTAAATTGATTTTAAATTCATTTAAAATTAAAATAAATAAATATTAAATTATTAAAAATGTTTACATTTACAATAAAATTAATGAATGTAAATATTGAATTAAAATAAATAAATCATAAAAATGTATCTACATTTACAGACATAATACAAAATTATAATCGTATGAATGGAAATGTATACACGTATACCAGCAATGAATAATAATAATAAAAAAAATAATAATAATAATAAAAAATAATGAAAAAAATAATGAAAAAAATAATGAAAAAAATAAAATAAAATAAAATAAATATTTATGTGGTCAACATAGTTCCAAGTTCCTACTTCTGCCACCATCCATCACTAACAGAGCAAAAACAGAGGAAACAGCAGCATCAGATTTCAAATAAGCTGTTGCTGTACTGCACGACTGAGTTTAACACACTGAGAGCTTTGCCTTCTTCAAAACACACACTTCAGCAGCTGTCTGATACGTTTCAAACAAACAGCACTTCACTATCGCTCCCACAGTACTGGATCTGTCTCATATCATTCTCACATCTGCGCTCCTCATTCTTCCCGTCTGAATCGCCTCGCATTCGTGAACCGTATCAATAATTCAGCGCTACATACTGCAGCAAACGGGGCCGCGTGTTTGAATATGAAATCAATTAAGCGCACAAACACACTCGCTCATAAACACGCGGCCTCATGAATAATGTCTGCTGCTCTCCGGAGGATCGTTTGCCCTGGATTCTTCACAGGGCGACTCGACTCAACCCCACCGTGTGTGTGTGTGTGTGTGTGTGTGTGTGTGTGTGTGACAGATGGGGGAGGAGACGCTTCTCCTGCTGTCTCACAGTGATTTAAAAGCAGGAGGAAAGCACTCATCTCATTTATCGCTCTCTGGTGTCTTACTGCTGTAGCACTCATATACATGCTCTGGGACCAAAGATGCACTGCATGTAGACTACTGATACTGACCAGTTTTGGGGTGTCATAACTGGTAAACAAATTGTTTTGCGTGATGTTTTAAATCATCGTTCATACTAGAGCTCAAATGTACAATTTGACACGTAACAATAATCAAAAACAAATTATGCTTAACAATGTTTTTACTGTTTGAGAATCTTAGTACAGAAAAAGACTGTTTTAAAAAAGAAATATTAATAATGATAATGATAATTAATTAAATTAATTAAACAATGACTTATTTGTAATAAGCAATTATGAAGCATAGCACTTAAA
The DNA here is from genome assembly GCF_018831695.1 of Puntigrus tetrazona. Lineage (NCBI taxonomy): Eukaryota > Metazoa > Chordata > Actinopteri > Cypriniformes > Cyprinidae > Puntigrus > Puntigrus tetrazona. Next base: position 2,786,332 of record NC_056701.1, read on the forward strand.
ATTATATCAATTCAAAATTAAATGAAAAATTAATATATATATATATATATATATATATATATATATATATATATATATATATATATATATATATATATATATATATATTAGATAATAATTATTAAAAAGAAACAAATAGGTCATCATTAACTAAATAAATTATATATATATATAGTAATGAGAAGTAATGAGAATTTAAAGTTGAAGCTGTTATTTTGGTGGATATGGCTACATAGAAACCGAAAAATCAAGCACTGCTAATAAAAATAAAACATTTTAATAACAAACCCCTGTGCACTTAAACAAATTCACAATCTAATGACTAATTCAACAAAGTAATTTGTGTTAATGAAGAACATTGATCAAGTGATCCAACACCAGCCATGGAGCTCCTGAATAATTCATGAGAGTATCTGCATATGCTAATATCGGTGATTATGAGCTAAAATGAGTGACTGCTGACATGCGCTTGTCAAAAATAACTCTGTTTGTATCTAAACGGCGCACAATTTAATGGCAAACAACAAACTATGATACTAGAGACGCGCACCCAGTTAATATCAGCCAATAACGTTAATGCTGCAGAAAATTAATTTACTTAGTGCCATAGAAACCCAATATTCAGACCAACCAAACACAATTTAACAAAGTCAGGCACATGCCGATATTTATACGGTAACTAATAAACGTATGCAACGACTTATTCTACAGATCAATGCGAGTTCATTAAAACCAGTGTTTAGTGATTAACACGGGAAAATCCTGCATAATTCATGAGCGCATAGAAATCAGCATAACTTTGTGAATCGTGACCCGAAATGAGCTCCAGTCCTCCGTCTCGTGATCAAAAATGACCGAAAATTCGCAAAACAACCACGACGCGGGCAGCGAAACGAGCTCGACAAACCCCAACAATGCCGATAAAAGCGCGAAAAAGTGCTCGTTAAAGAGACGCGGAAGAGGTCAGAGGTCAGGCGGAAAAGCCGGCTCAGCGCGGGCGGACGAAAGCGGGGCGCTGCTTACCTCGGACAAGTAGAGGAAGGCGTGCGGCGCGTGCAGCGAGTGTGGCAGCATCCCGGAGCCGGACAGCAGCACGCACGCAGAGTTTGCCATGGAGCTCAGAGAGGACGCTTTCCACATTTAAACGCACACTGTCTCTGTCTCTATCTCTGTCTGTCTCTCGTCCTGCTGTCGGCGCGGCTTCCCTCGCTCTCTCTGTTTACTCTGCACACAATAAAGATCACTTAAACATTCGCATGCTGAGGTGGGAGGTGCATGAGAGCAGAGGAGGGATGCTCGGCTGCGTGTGTGTGTGTGTGTGTGTGTGTGTGTGTGTGATGGCATAGCGGCGCTGCATGTGTGCTTTAATTGCCCACGACCCCCTTCAGAGCTCAACACTCACAAAGACCCCTGAAAACGCACTCAAGGACGCACACGCGTGCTATAGACTTATACGTAAAGCTAATTATAGCCACTGCACACCCTTACCGTGACATTCATTCATTTAGCTGATGACTTACGAAAAGGATGATACGAGAAGCGATTCGTCGATGTTTTATTACTAAATAAAGCAGCGTTCGCATGAAAATACCGATTGTTTAGCGCAATCAGTTCCCCCTCCGTCACCACAGGAAGGCTTTGTCTGGTGTGACTCACTTCTGGGATTATTTTTGCAACCTAAAGAAGATTTCGCTTAAACTGTAAAAACGGTAAAAAAAAAGGAAACCGTAAAAATGCTACAGTAAAAACCTATTAAACGGTAAACGGTAAGTTAATCTGCTATACGTGGTATTTTTCTACTTATGTTAACATTTATGATATGCTATTATCGTATTACAAAGATACAAAACAGATTTCATTACTTCAAAAGTTTGATTTATAAAAAATCCATCAGTTAATGAAATTACAGTATTTAACTGTAAAGTTAAAACCGTAAAACCTAAAATATTGCTATGATATTTTTATGATGAAATATTGGCAAACAGAACTTTTTTTTTGGTGTATATTTTACAGATTTGTATTTGTTTTTTTCCCCATCGGGCCATTATTTTGGAAAATATTTCATAACTCCAAATTCTGCAATGAAAGTCAAGCTGTGCTGACATCATTATAATATTTGCATACTTGCATTCTGATTGGTCACTGCAACAATACTACTTTATAATTCAAAAGTAAGGGCGACCGATTTCTTTTAAAATGGGAAAATATCAGGTGCTGTTGTTCACGGATGAGCTGCTATTTTTATAATGTTACAAAATATCTCAGTTTCAATTAAACTAAAAGCTAAAAGGCATCGTGGTTTTCAACCGTTTTCAACACTGATGATTTAGAAATGCTTCTTAAGCAGCAAATCTTATTATGTATTATAATTCTTTCTGAAGGGCCGTTTGACACTGAAGACTGGAGTAATAATGAGGAAAATGCTTTGATTAAGGAATAAATATATAACGTAAAAAAAAAAACACATTCACTCCAAATTTTTAAACGTGGTGTTGGATGGAGAATCCAATTTTAAGTGTTTACTAAAGTGCCGATTCAATTCGAAATCCTCTACATACTTGCAGCATTGAAATCAATAGACTCACAGCGCTCTCTGACGCCTAGTAAGTGCCCTTATGTGTTCATTCCCGTCTGCAGTCGATGAAAAACAACATGCACGCAGAGCGCATCGCCTCATTCAAGACTAAAACGCAAAACATCGCTATTCCGCTGCTGTCGAACGACCCCCGATGCTAATCTGTTTCCCTGCTTGTAAAAGGTTTATAATGCACTAAAAGTCTAGCGCTGTGGGAAACCAGATCACAAATGTACAGTTTCTATACGCTCTGCACACAATTACAGTATTTTAACGCTCGAGAACAAGGCGAAAGCATTGGGCAGAAAGTGTGAAATGAAGCGACGACGATCTGACGTCGCGTTTTTTTTTTTTTTTTACGTACAGTACTGATGCGCATGCACTCGCACACAAGCAGAGGCATCAATCAAACGCTGTGTGTCAGTAACAGATGTTCTGTGTACGGCGCCCATCACACACACATGCGCACACGCTAATGTGATTTCACTACAAATTACATCACTGCAACACTGTGTGTGTGTGTGTGTGTGTGTGTGTGTTCAGCAGCAGGTTTGTCTGCATCTCTGATGAGTTACACTTCATTTGAGCCGCACGTTTTCTGCAGCGTCTCGCCCTCGTGTGATATCACATGACCGCGGGACCGCTCACAAACTCACATTTAACATGCATTCGACAGTTTTTCCAGATCATTCCAGTTTCAGGCGCGCACGTCCGCTATTTAGAAGCTTTGTGCTTAAAACGGGACGATAAATAAAAAATCGATGTAAACTACAAATGCGATGACATCAATTACATGATGCGTTCTGATTGGTTCCGACAGGTCTTTTTTATGCTGCCGAGATGGCATTGCTTTAGGCTGCTGCGCAAGTTTACAGTTAGAATACTTTTTTGAAAAGAAATTAAAAGTAGCATCAGTCGACGGCGATTAAATCGACAGCGGAGACGAATTGAAAGCGAAGAAGAAATTGAAAGTAAAGACATTTAAAATGTGCCAAAAGATTTGAAGTACATGCTGTTTTATTTCCTCGTCGAAAGAACCGTGACTAAAACCTGGTTTTCACAAATATATGAAGCTTTTTTAACATTGATGGAATAAGATTTTTTTTTTTCTTGAGCAGCAAACACGCATAGTGGAATTATTTCAGAAAAATCATGAAAATTAATGAATGCAAGATAAATATATACACACACACATATATATATATATATATATATACTGTATATATATATACTGTATATATATATATATATATATACCACAAAGTCCTAAAATACATTTTAATTTTAATTAAATATTTTACCGGGTGCGCTATTGAGCAAGTTTACCATGTTAGAAACGCCATAGATATAGAGCAGATTTTGTGACCATAACATCCAAATGTAGTAGATTTCAAGCCATGCAATATGATAAACATGTTTTGATGTCACAACATAGTATTGTGAATGAAAATATGTCTTTACTAATCGATAATAATTTGATCAGCTAGGAATAAAAGTTGTTTTACTGTTGTTTCGGTCATTTTATGTGCATTACAGACACATTTCTAGAGCACTTTCTGTTCTGCGATTAACACGTATCTGTTAAAAATGCCTTCACGCTCCGACTAGCTGTTTTCAAAAAGCTGCTTTCGGACGGAGAAAGCGATTACATTTCGATGAAAGATTTTTCGACGCAATAAAACCGGGAGCACGACTCCCAAAATCCACCGGAAAGACCTCGCCGTGCCGTCCGGCCCTGCCATGACGGCGTGCGATGAAGCCGCAGGACCTGACGGAGACACAGACATCACCTGAGAGACAGACAGAGACTGCGAGAGGTGCTGCACTGCAGATGCTGCAGGGCAAGAGCAGAAACATGCCGCACCATTAATCACTCCCAGAGAAAGAGAGAGAGCGAGAGAGAGAGAGAGAGAGAGAGAGAGAGAGAAATAGAGATGGAAGATGAGGAGAAATACAGGACACAGCGGCGGAGGAAGAGAAAGTGAAAAGTGAGCAGGCCTCTCGCAGAGGAGCGTCAGAGCGGCCCCCTCGCTAGCTTTAAAATAAAGGAACCGATGATGCAAACTTCATCAAACCCGAGCATCGTCGTAAGTGGTCAACATCCTCACTACAGAGGGAAGGGCGCTCGTAGAGAGACGTGCTCCAGCAGTCAGACACGTTTCGGGCCCCTGATTCGGCGTTTCACATGAGCTTCGTGTCGTTTCGTCGTACAGATGTGTGCTTGTTTTACGTTTCGTCGGCGGTGTTTAGGTCTGGGGTCGATTTCGTTTCAGCATCCGCTCCAGCCAACAAAAATAAAAAGTTTGTACTCGCACCTTACTGATAACTGCTTTTATTTGTTTAACTTACGCACAGGTGCGTTGCTTTAGCTGTATGCAAATGCGCAGTAGTTCAAGATATTGCAGATATTCTCATATTGAACATTTCAGCATCTATTCAAACCTAAAAAAATACCTTGTGCACTTGTAATAAAACTTATCTTACTAATAACAGGTTTCAGTTTTCATTCTACTCTTCTTAAATGCATAATAATATTTAAGTTTTATAAAACTTTTTTTTTTCTAATACTTTCTTTACTTTTTGACCACTATTCCAAACTATATATATATATGTACGTATTTTAAAAATGTACTTTGATTGCTTTAAATGTTAAGAAATCTAATATCAGTTCACAGACTGCTAATAAAGAAAGAAAAGTCAGAAAAACTATAAAAAAAAATAAATTTAAAAAAAGGATGTGAATAAAAATAAATATAAATCTTATTTCTGAAACGACACAAATAAGTTGAAATATAAATAAACACGTCTAGCCACCGTTAAGTGGCATCAGAGAGCAATGATTAAAATAAATATGTAAAATAAATATTTTCAGTTATTTAAATATAACCGCAAGTGAATATTTTCGGTCGAATGGCTGACGGAAAAGTTTTTGAATCCCTGATCTAAAATGTTGGGGTAAAAGTAGTCACTGCATCTTTATCTTTATATCTGAATGTCATCTTGAACACATTTGCAACTAAGTGAAGATAATTCATACGTAATTCATAAACTAAATACCACAGTTCTGTTTTCGAGGATCGGAGTCATTGCGTTCGGTTTTGCCTTAGCTCCTGAAATCTGGAGTCATCATATTCAGCTTCATATATACACAGTGCGAGTCTACGGTACGTGTTCATTAACATTAGAGAGAGAGAGAGAGTGTGTGTGTGTGTGTGTGTGTGTGTGGAGTCCATTTGTAGCAGATGGTTTCTCATCCATC
>NC_056701.1:2794665-2804665 GCF_018831695.1 Puntigrus tetrazona
TAAACCCATGTAAACTCAAACTCAACAGGCAGCACTGAAGACGGCGAGCGCAGTAAAGTCTCAGAAACTAGTTAAAGACACATGCTTGAGGATATTAAACCACTGAACTGCTTTTAGTTCCTATTTCGTATTCAAAACAGGAGGCTGGAGCTTGTCCTTTTATTAAATAGTCAATATCTTTTAGCTTACGCTATGGCCATAACCCATTAAGATGATGATCTGTTTATCTGGTCTATGCTAATTAGGCAAATAAAAAACAGCACTCAAAACGATTAAGTTCTGCATTAATGCGCCACCGCCAAGTTTCCACATTGTGTGGTAAAATATTAACATCACACAGTAAGGATAATTGGGCTAACTTGTCTTTAAAATGGTTTAACCCTTACGTGTCCTAAACTTTTCTTTGCTTTAGTTTTAACGCCAAGCGCATACACTTTTCCCAAACATTTCATTTGCATTGTAATATTCATATCTCACTCTCATTATTTACAGTAAATACCGAAAATAGCTCATTTCAAGACCTTAACTGAAACCCGTTAACCGATTTAAGCATGCGTTGCAAAGCTTCCGTTCTGTTGGCAAGGCTGAAAAATGTTCATTCATTTTAAAAAAATAATAACGCGTCACCTTAACCATTCAAAGACGCATCCATCATTCGAAGTTGCTACCCAATGTGCGTCAAAAGGGTTAAAATGCTGAAAACGGATGCATTTTTTTGAACGGACTCTAAAGGGTTAATGCTATTTCAGACACATTTCGGCTGCCACTTTGTCTCGTGCGTTTGCTGAAATCACTGTAACGTGTTATGATAAATCCGCGCCGATGGATCAAACGCGGGTCGATGTTATCTGTCCCCGCGGAGGGCCGGACTCCGCGTTAATGGCCCTACACCAAGATGGCGGACGGCGATTAATATCTTTAGCGATGTGACGGCCGGCAGACATTAGACTCTCTCTCTCTCTCTCTCGGTGTGTATAGATCGGTCCGGGCCCGCTGCGGTTTGCCGTATGCAGGAGGACCTAACGGCGGCAGGTGCGATCGCAGGGGCGAATTTCTGCACACGGTTGTGATTTCCCCTGAGCGGCCGTCGCTCTCGCCGGACGTGTGTACGAAGATCTCGGCGTGAGAAACTGCTGTTGGTGGTTAATCAATACGAGGCAGGTGCGGCAGCCGAGATGCGGTCAGAACACAATCACCCTCTAATCTCATTCCGCTCACATCCTGGAGGGAGGAATTACCGACAACGAGCCATATGCTAAAAACACAGGCGATTAATGGCGTTTAACCCCCGGCCGCCTGGAATCCAGCGGATTTCGCCGAGACGGTCAGGAGTGTTTGGGACGCGTCCTCCGGGAATGGGATCTCGCGTCCAAAGAACCTGCTGTTTGGCATCACACATCATAAAGGCTTTTCGCTTCTGAAATTGTTAACCCTTGGTTATCCCAAAACCCTGGATAAACCGATTCCCGGGTAATCCCATTTCACACTGCTCACATTAAACCTGGGGTTAAATGTTAGTCCTAAACCCTTGGTTAACGTTCTTAGTTGCGTATTTACGGCGACAGCGTCACTGATTGGACGAACAGCATGGAATCTGTTTCCATGGCTTTTACTGCCACGCAGGTCTTCGGCTCAGCCGAGGCGGAGGAACAGAAGATCATAGCTGTACAGGGATAGCCATTTTATTAAAATAAAATGCTACTGTAAGCGGTTAGTGCTGGAGATCTGTTTTTCCTTCGCAGAAACTTCCGCATCTTCATGGAGACGGCGGGGTGATGGTTGCTTAGCAACGGCGGACGCCACTGGAGCGCGGGATACGGAGCGCTCTGGAAACAAGGACGCACGCTTTAGGTGTGACGTGACTCATACAGGAAGGCAAGAAAACGAAGAGAAAAAGTACAAAAGAAGGCCAACAAGGAGCAATGCATGAGAAACTTTTCTTTCACGGGCTGCTGTTTAGACTGTTACTGACGTGACGCAAGCCTCGCTGCCTCATTTCTGATTGGCTGCCTGTTGCCAAGCGCTCCGGTTTACGCTAAACAAACTCGGGTTAAACTTTCAAAATACAGGATTGAAACACGTCTGCCGTTAAAAGCGGTGTATAGAGAGTAATATCCGTCGATCTTATTTATAGAACAATAGATGCAGAACGATATGGCAACGGAACAATAACCCTAACCCTAAGGATAGATAGAACAAGAGAACAATAGACAGAACTCTATGACGACAGAGATAGAACGGTAAATAGAACAAAGGAACTATAGATAGAACTACATGGAGAGAGAGATAAAACGATATATATAGAACGATATATAATGACAGAATGACAGACGACAGAGAGGAAGATAGATAGAACGATAGAACGACTGATAGAACAATGGAATGATATGATGACAGAACAAATGATATAGATAGATGGATGGATGGATGGATGGATGGATGGATGGATGGATGGATGGATGGATGGATAGATAGATAGATAGATAGATAGATAGATAGATAGATAGATAGATAGATAGATAGATAGATAAACAAACCGATAGATAGATAGATAGATAGATAGATAGATAGATAGATAGATAGATAGATAGATAGATAGATAGATAGATAGATAGATAGATAGATCGACAGACAGACCAATAGATAGATAGATAGATAGATAGATAGATAGATAGATAGACGATAGATAGATAGATAGATAGATAGATAGATAGATAGATAGATAGATAGATAGATAGATAGATAGATAGATAGATAGAACAATAAAATGATAGATAGATAGATAGATAGATAGATAGATAGATAGATAGATAGATAGATAGATAGATAGATAGATAGAACAATAAAATGATAGATAGATAGATAGATAGATAGATAGATAGATAGATAGATAGATAGATAGATAGATAGATAGATAGAACAATAAAACAATAGATTAATAGATAGATAGATAGATAGAACGACAGAAGGATAGAACAATAAAAACGATAGATAGACGATAGAAGTTTTTATCACTCTTTCTGCCTGTCTTTTATCTGTTCAGCCTCTCTCTTTCTCCTCTATTACTATCATCTGTTGTTCCTCAGTAAAGCCTCTGTTCTCGTCAATTATTCATCACATTCAGAGCAGGACACAAACACGCATCTCTCTCTCTCTCTCTCTCTCTCTCTCTGAAACGCAGCCCATCAGGCTTGAATCTGATCTGGTGTTTTGTCTCAGTAATGTCTCGTGTGACTCCATCACCTGAGTGTTTTCTCTTCAGCAGATGGAGCTCCATTCAGAGAGATTAATGCTGCTGCGGAGGGTTTGAGCCCCTCAGAGCCTCCACCGGCCCGCATGCGCTCGCTCGCGAGTGTGTGTGTGTGTGTGAGTGTGTGTGCGTGTGTGTGTGTGTGTGTGCGCGCGCGAGAACAGCAGGGGACAGAGAGCCCAAGGTGTCGCCCTCAAACTGAACATCTGTTTCCTGAATAAATATTCTAATGAGGAGCGAATGCACTCAATTCCCATACTGCACTGCAGTGCTGCGGGCTCCCCGGGGACAGCCGGAGAGACAGGTAACAGCGCACACCTGGACACCCTTCACCCCTGTCTCTCTCTCTCCACAGCCTCGGTGAGACCGTTTCCCTGCGATCAACGAAAAGCTTGACCTGCCCGAAGATGGACACTGATTCCCATGCGTTGGAATAAAAAAAAAAAATCTTGTATCTGAAACTCCGTTAAAGCATTCAAAACCTCAGCTCTGCATTTAGACCGATGGATCAATAATGGTGTTTTCTTACAAAACTTCACTGATTAAACGAACAAAAAAAAAATAATAAGCTGCCAACAAAGGGTTAAAACTAGAGTTAATCAGAATAATAATAATTCAGATAAAGTGCATCCTGGATGATTTTAAACTCGTGAAGAGGAAGAAAAAGATTCATTGGATCAAAAGGCACCATTTGAATATTTGTGTGGCTTGTGTTTTCATTCCACCAATGCAATTGAAATCAATAAACTTAATCAATAAAGCTTTGCGTGAAAGCCAAATGTTTTCTTTTAAATAATGATCAATCCATCATTTGGTAGTCTAAATGTGAAATGCTTTCGACTGCGAGGTGCGGCACGCTACAGAGTGAGCTGTGTTTTGAGACGACAGTGCGTTTCTGAAACAGCGTTTTTGGAAAAGTGCCGTAAAAAAGGTGCATCCGATCACTTCATAAACGTCAACGAAACACGATATGAGGAACCGAATATTGCAGGACACACGAACGCACTTTAAGACTTCATCGCATCACAAACAAACGGTGAGAAATGCTGGAGAGACTTGACTTAAACGGCAATACATAAAGTTGCGTAGTGTATAAAATGCTGAATGCATAATTCCTTCACACACACACACACACACACACACACACAAGCTCCCTCATTCTGAGTCCGAACTGCAGCGAAGAGTGTGAGGGACTCGCTGGGTCAGATCTGTGTGCGGGATTTACAGAAAAACCCTGTTAAACACACAGACCATAAAATCCCGCACAGAGCCTGAACGCCACACACACTATAAAACACAGCGGAGAAGGTTTACGGGACAATTCTGCTGATTCTCCAAACACACACACACACACACACACAATCTCCAAGAGTCCAGAGATCTCGTGAGCAGAATCCTCTGGACAAAAACTACAGCAAAACTACCAGAAGTCAACTAAAGACTAAAACACATCTAAAGAGATGAAACACACTCTTGGATGAATGAGAAATCAAACCGGATCTCTTCATCGGTTTCTCCTGAGCAGCAACGAGAACGAAAGGAGAACGTACACTTAAACACAGAGGTGCTTCACGACGCCACATGAGGGAAAAATGGTTCCTTAAAGAGCTTTTAACTTCTGCAGAACCCTTTTTGTTCCACGAAAGGCTCTTTGTGGCAAAAGAAAGTTCTTCGGATCATTAAAAGTTAAGGTAGAGATGAGGTTTTTGGTTCTGTGTGGAACCATCTTCTATGGCATCGCTATGAAGAACCTTTCAAAACACATTTATCAATTTCTCTACTGAAAGAAAGAGTCATATTCTCACATACGTCTACCCTAGAGTTTCAGAAGAAATTAATATTTCCCTAAATCATCTATGGCACAAAAAAAAACTGCTCTTAATGAGGTCTCAGAAAGCGAATGGATCCGCCTGCTTCACGGATCTCACCTGTCTCCTCCAGAGCTTCACACCAGACCTTAAAGTGTTTTCCTTTGATTTTTAGCAGAAACATCTGAGATAAAGCCGAGACAACGAGACATACCCAATTCCCTGAGAACAGAACAGGAACAGAAGCTGAAAAATCACATACGAGATCTTCCCGCCGCCTCAAATGCTTCTCCAAGACATCAGTGGGACCGAGCTTCAGAAGAAATCTTAATTTCCATTTCTTTGGATTGTAGGAGAAACATTTAAGGTAACGCAGAAGCTGGGAAACACGTGAAGCTCTCTTAGCCACGAAAGAGCAATCTACCGCAGAGGAGAGCTCAGATGTTTCTCCAAGACATCAATGAGCTGGAGATCAAGCGGAGACCATGCTGATGCCAAGAGAAACATTAAGCAACGGACGAGCAATAACGCTTTCGTAAATCACCTTCAAAAGAGAAAAATCGCACCGATGTTTCTCCAAATCAGATTTAACGTGGAGCAAACGGAGCTGCCTCCATCACGCATTTCACGCCTGTTTTCCAAAGAAATCTCAATAAAGCCTCAAACTTTGCTCGGATCCCAAATTCGAGACCGAGACCTCTACGTGAACTGATTTAAGGCACTGGACGACTGGTTTACGTCGATTTCTAGGCGAAAAGTTGAACGCCGCAAAGCCTCCCGAGCCCCAGACATTAGCGTTCATCACGAACTCCTGTCCGGAGCAGCGAGCAGTTCACAGTCGACCAAACACGAGCGCACGGCAACATTTCCCTGCTCGTCTGTATTTCTCATGCAGCATGCGCCGCGCTCTTCATACTCACCCAAAAGTACATCATCGTTTCAGCCTCGAAAAACCCTCTCTCTCTCTCTCTCTCTGGAGTTCAGGACAGCTGGGTTCTCCTCCCGTCTCCTCCACACTTGTCTCCTCGCGTCTCCTCCTCTCCTCCAAAACGCCGCTCCGGACTTTTCTGACGTTCAGAGGTTTTCTCGGGAATCACCTGGAGAAGCGACGTCGGGGCGCTCTTTTACTCCTTCTTTCGCTCTCGTCTCACAGCAGCTTTACTTTAAGACTGAGTCTGAACCAGGATAACAGCAGCCTCCAGCGGGGAGAGAGAGAGAGCGAGAGCGAGCGAGGGGGTTTTCTCTGATGACAGTATTGATGGCGGATGTGAGCGCACGGGCTCTACCCACAATCCTCTCAAGATGCGCCATGCGAAACCCAACAAGCGCCACAAACAAACTGCATGAGACGCGGGAGAACGTAGAAAGACCGTGTTTCTTTCTCTGTCATATACAGTATGGCATTAAATCGGCGTCTCTTACAAGTGCTGGGAAACATCATATTTCACCAGAAAAATATATATAATAATAATATTTTGTAAGGCAATATTTTGTGTCGATTAAAGGCTATCATGATTTATTACATTTAATTAATAAAAAATATTTAATGCACCAAAAAGCTTAAAATAAACTTTTTTTATGTATAAACGTTATCGTTTATTTATGATTTAAAGCCAAGTCAGCAATAATGGCTATTCATGGCAAGATAAAACATTTCAAAAGAACTACACAACTTATTCTTTTCCAAATGATAAATAAATACAAATATACCAAAAATGAAACAAACAAAAAAACATACACGTAATAAACATTTTAAAAACAGAAGTTATTAGAACAGTTATAGTTTTAATTTATTATTTTATTTGTTATTTATAATTATAGTTTTTCATCTTAATGCATGATTAAATGTTTAAAACCATCCCAGGGGAATTATTTTTGAAAATATCCTTAATATAAACTCGCTTTACTGGGGTGTGAACAAAAAATATAAAATAATTTAGGGACTTTTTTTATTGCATCATGACATTAATCAGACCAATTAAATATAATTACCATTTTTGGTATTATAAACAAACAAATAAATAAATATTTTCCACTACTATAATGTGAAAGAAAAAAATAAATAAAATTTAAGACCAATTCATTTTTTTTTTTTTTTTTTTTTTTTTTACATGAGCTTTTCAAGACAACATTTACTGCTAATTTTTATTAATAGAATGAAAAAAAGTAATATTTTTGCATTAATTTAGCAAGAAAACTAACTTAAGTTTCAAAACAAAAGAGCAGTGAAGCACATTTAAGGTAATTTTTCATTGATTGTCGTTTAGAAATATGTACATGTATATAAACAATACGTGAACAAAATATTTAAATTATAATTATAAGTATTTATGCTTAATGACTTTGTTTTTGTTAAGCATAAAAAACGCCTGCGATGCAGACTTTAAAAAGATAACAATAAAAGCAGGGAAAAAAATAAATATTACAATAAAGAGAATCTTCGAAGAATCGCCTTTTAGAATAACCATAAAAGTAATGAAAATGTGTAGAAAGCAAAGAAGGAAAAAAATCCTAATGGTCCAAAAGAGGCTGCGCTTTATTAATAATGTTGTTTTTTTTTTTCTTTGAGATTGTTGGGATGAAATGTGACCCAGATGTGTTATCACACAGATCGGCCCTGAAGTCAGTTCAGTCCCCTTCTATAAAGAGAAACGGAGAGCGAGTGAGTGAGGAGTACATGAGCAGACGCTGTAGTATCACTGCTGCGTCAGCACATCTTAAAAACAGGTCATCAATATCTGCCTGCAGGACACACTTTCAAAATGAACCCGACAAACCACAGAGAAAGAGAGAGAGAGAGAGAGAAACGCCGGCCGTCTACACACACACACACACACACACACACACGCACGCTGTAATATCATCTGACTTCACTGCCGCTCGTCTTCTCCGAGCCATTCGCTCATTTAATTGGATTTTTATCTGTGGTCATTTTTTTCCTCTCTAGTATCTCTCTTAGACCTCAGAGGAATATTATTAGAAATGATAATTAGACTACGAGAGTAAAAAACACACATGTAACAGGATGCATTCGGTCCAGATCTGGGTTTATCTCTCTCTCGCGAGCTGCTGCTGTGAATAGGAGCGATAAACGAACGTGTTGTTTCCTGTGTTCTGTTATCTGACTCAAGACTTGTCTGATAATAACCCTGACTCCAGCTCGAATCTTTAATTCTCGAATCTCTAACGTCAGAATTAGTCTTCGGATCTGGATCGATTCTTTGATTCTAGATGCCGGTTTTACTCACTGGATAGTTCGATTTTAATTCGATTCTCTATCCACATTTTCTGAATCTCTCACACCAGTTTCACTCTTAGGATCTTATTGTTCGACCCTAGTTTGATTGACTGAATCTGATTCCTCTCTGACTATAGTTTGATTCTGTCATTTAATGAACTGATTCTCTAATTTGAATCAGAATCAGTGGCTCTAGCGAGATGCTTTGACTAAATGAGATGTCCTTTGATTAAATATTAGTATATTTGATTCTTTAACTCCAGTTTGATTCTTATGGCCTGAATCTCCGTCATTAGTGTGATTCTCTGAAACGAATGCGATTGAGTCTGAATCTCCGTCTCTAGTTTGATTCAAGTCTAGACTGATTCTTCAACTTTGAACCTCTGACTCTAGTTTGATTATTCGAGTCTAGCCTGATTATTTGACTTTGAATCTCTGACTCTAATTTGATTCTTCATAACAATTCCGATTTTTCGTCTGCGAATCTCTAACTGGTTTGTTTCTTCAACTGCAGTTGATTCTTTGGATCCAGTTCTTCTGACTGTGATTCGCCGCCTCTAGTTTTATTCTCCAATTTAAAGATGTCAGTCCTATTCACTCGCTTTAAATCTCTCTAGACTCCTTCTTCGGCCGTGAATCTCTCACACCAGTTTCACTCTTAGGATCTTATTGTTCGACCCTAGTTTGATTGACTGAATCTGATTCCTCTCTGACTATAGTTTGATTCTGTCATTTAATGAACTGATTCTCTAATTTGAATCAAAATCAGCAACTCTAGCGAGATGCTTTGACTCTACGAATGTCCTTTGATTAAATATTAGTATATTTGATTCTTTAACTCCAGTTTGATTCTAATTCTCTGACTCTCTAGTCCTGTATTCTTCAAGTCTAGACTGATTCTTCAACTTTGAACCTCTGACTCTAGTTTGATTATTCGAGTCCAGCCTAATTCTTTGAATCTTTGAATTCTTTTAATCTCTGACTCTAATTTGATTCTTCATAATCTTCGTTCTTCCAATTGTTCGTCTGCGAATCTCTACCTGGTTCGTTTCTTCAACTCCAGCTGATTCTTTGGATCCAGTTCTTCTGACTGTGATTCGCCGCCTCTAGTTTTATTCTCCGATGTAAAGACGCCAATCCCATTCGTCAGCTTTAAATCTCTCTAGACTCCTTCTTCGACCGTGAATCTCTGACTGCGACCGTGAATCTCCAGTTCGATTCCTCAACACTAGTTTGATTCTCAATTCTACAAACTAAATCTCCAATTCTCTGGCACATCTCTCTGAAGTGTCTGATTCACACAGGACAGTTAAAAGCAATTTTAATTTGATTCTTCAAAACTAGTCCGATTTTTCATCTGCGAATCTCTAACTGGTTCGTTTCTTCAACTCCAGCTGATTCTTTGGATCCAGTTCTTCTGACTGTGATTCGCCGCCTCTAGTTTTATTCTCCGATGTAAAGACGCCAGTCCCATTCGTCAGCTTTAAATCTCTCTAGACTCCTTCTTCGACCGTGAATCTCCAGTTCGATTCCTCAACGCTAGTTTGATTCAGCCTCCAATTCTGTGACACATCTCGGGCTCTGCGAGGTGTCTGATTCAGACAGGACAATTAAAAGCAGTGATCCGGACACGAGCTCTGATGCTGATCACATGAACGCTGGAGAGTCGTTGGCTCAGATCTCTTCACAATCGCCCGCTGCAGC